>NW_017308615.1:25544-79669 GCF_000935625.1 Nanorana parkeri | reverse complement strand
TGTATATATACTTATATATATATATATACTGCACATAGTTTTTATTTATCTGATCACTGTAGAAGAAACAGTTGACATTTAATCTCAATCCTCTATTACAATCTGCACAGTTTCAGAACAATGCACCAATCCATTTACAAGGGTTATTTATGAATAAGCTAAGGACAACATGTTTGTTCAAAAACTTCCAATACCTTTTAATAAACAACATTCAGACATAAGAAACAAAAGTTTATTTTAAAACATTTTCCATTTCTAGCTAAAAAATACATAGCCCTATAAGACTGAAAATAAAAACAGCAGCTTTTCTGCAGTACTCACGTTCAATCCAGAGCTCTCCTCCACAGTAATTCCTTTTCACCACTAGGTGGCCTCAGTCTTCTGGGTTAATTGACATAATTCAATGAACTTTCTATGAGCTGAGGCTGTCATGGGGACTCCCCCCCATGGCAGTTTCATCACGCAGCCTGGGCTTAGACTATTACTGGACTGAATGATAGTCACATATAATTTCGTGAACACCCATTATTGCAGCACTAAGGACCTTGCATTGCTGCCAAGGAAGGACCTGTGATGTCATTTGACCATCTAGAACCTGAAGATCCTTGTATAAACTGTTTTTTTCTTTTTAAGGTGTGGGAGCTTCATAATGGAATATAATATGCAATATAATGTATAACCAATAGAAGGCGCTGTGTACTACACCGGCGTCCATAATGGAATATAATATGCAATATAATGTATAACCAATAGAAGGCGCTGTGTACTACACCGGCGTCCATAATGGAATATAATATGCAATATAATGTATAACCAATAGAAGGCGCTGTGTACTACACCGGCGTCCATAATGGAATATAATATGCAATATAATGTATAACCAATAGAAGGCGCTGTGTACTACACCGGCGTCCATAATGGAATATAATATGCAATATAATCTATAACCAATAGAAGGCGCTGTGTACTACACCGGCGTCCATAATGGAATATAATATGCAATATAATGTATAACCAATAGAAGGCGCTGTGTACTACACCGGCGTCCATAATGGAATATAATATGCAATATAATCTATAACCAATAGATGACGCTGTGTACTACACCAAAACCAGTGTTCATGATTCTGCAATATAATGTACAACCAATAGATGGCGCTGTGTATTACACCATTACTACCGGTGTTCATTCCGCTGCAATATAATATTATTATTATTATTATTATTATTATTTGAATAATAAACAAACTCACTCTATAGTTTTAATGTCATGAAACGTTACATGTTCCCTATTCTTCATATATTTACGTAACAAATACAATAGGTGTATATTTCCTTCATAGTTCAGTTGTGTTCTCTTTCACAAAGGATTTGGTACGTTGGCAATAACTGGCATGCTTCTTATTATCAAAGAGAACAATCAGCAGGAGATCGGAAAGTACAATACTGTCCCCATGCTATCTTTCTTTTTCTCTATTTCAACGAAACGTAAATATCCGTCAACTTTGTCAAGGTCTTTTATCCCCTCAGCATCCAATATGAGGTTCTTATTATCAATGAAGGCTTGGACAAAATGTATGCTAAGGCAAAGACTGTAAATGAGTTGTGTAAGGGAAAGTTCTCATTTTTCCTCTCTGTCCTTTCTGACAAAAGAGTGTTTCTTGCTTTTGTGTTCTGAACACAAAGCCACATTGTACGTTCAACAAATCTAGAATATGGAAATAAGAAATAAGGTTGGTCATAAATAGAAGGGATTTTCAGGAGAGTAACTGGAATGGTACTTTATTGCCTTGGGCAAGTCACATACAAATGTAAATCATTAAAAATGCTCAGAGATATGGATGTTAGGGGAAAGTGATCTCTCAAGAATGGTGTGATCGGCCGAAGCTACGGCCAGATCCGTCGGCAGCTTTGTGAATAGACCCCCTTGTGTTTTGCCAGAATGAAGAAAGACATATTTGTATATGAAGAAATATTTGTCTATTTTCAGAAAATTAACCTACTTTTTCTTTACATTTTCAATAGTCTGACTTTGTTGAGCCTTAAATTGTTAGTGTTAAATGTATACTATGTTGCCTACCATGAAAAGGCAGCACCATCAATTTCCACCAAGGGACACTCAGAGGGAGAATTGTTGAGGAAGGGTTAGAACCTGTGGTTCTGTCAATTCTTCATCCATCCCTTTTTCCCTATTTAAGATATTTCTCCTTACTTCCTGTTTATTTGACAGGAAGTAACAGAGGTTCAAAACCTCCTCCAATCCATGTTGGAGTTGAACTTTAAACACTTAGCATTTGTTAAATTATGTGGTCTCTGGAGCAAAAATGATGGTTGACAGCATTTCTTGATATTTGCTTTTGTATGAACCTGTCTACTGTTCTACATTTGTTCTCCTCTTCCCATGTGCCGGGTTTCCTGCTCACCATCCTAAGAAATACAGCATCTGCCAGCTGGGAATCAGAATCATGACCACAACCTGGCAGTCTAGCACCATGTAAGCCAGCTACTCAGAGCAGCTTCTGTAATCAGTAAATGCTTTTTCATTAGTTTAAACAGTTGCTGCACAAAATGCATTTAGTATAATGTAAACAATCACAACAAAAAAATGCATGTACCGTTTACTTGTATAAGGAAGAGATGATTGACATCAAACAAGCATTGCAACTTCATAAGTCATTTGCTCAATCTGACTTGTTCAGCTGGAGTTATTTAGCTGTGTACATGTATGGCCAAAGCTGAATGATCTGCATGTTCACCTCCACAGACATCTTTTTATACCGGTTACTGCCTGTACCTGCATAGACAATAGAAAGAGCCATATGGTTACCAAATAGATTGTAGAGGAGGTGTATTTGTACACTTAATGATAAGACTGGGTGTTTAACTTCGCCTTTTCATGCATAAGTCTAAAACAGCCTAATCTGCCCAATATTTTAAAATATTTTGTTCTTTTAAACATAAAATACATGATTGACTTATTGCTAATGGTTTATATCATTTTACAGTACATGTTTGTTTCACCTTAAAGCAGCAAGCTGATGTAAGCATAAAATCATAGTATCAATCTAAGCAAAAGGACTCCAGAAAAACATAGGATAACCGTCTCTAAATCCAGCCATGTGTCTATGATTTTTATACAACCACTGCAGATATTTCCTGATCAACTGATCATGAAGAAGCAGAATTGTTTGTTATAATGGCATAATTGCTATTCTTTCCCTGAAGTAAGACTAATGTCAGGGTATCTGCTCAGTGTTTAATATGTATGTTGATCCAAAGCAATCATACACTTTTTTGGAAAGTCTGTTGGTCAACGGTGGGGTTTTGAAACCGCCATCTGCTCTCTATGTCTAGGCGATGTCTGACTCTGGTTACAATAATCCAGTATAGAGGAGTAGTGTATGTTACACAGTGGAAGGTTATGGTCTTAAAAACAAGCTAAAAGACTAAATTAGCAACACAAAACATTTGTTATAAGAAGCATACAGAGCTGCCACAAGAATCTCACAATAATTTGCACTCACCCCAAAATCTATCATGCAGTAAATTGGGTAGAATACATCCAAAGGGTTTTGATGTATCATAACAAAATTAGTAATTAAAAAGAAAGTTTACTTTAATGATATTGGGTGTCATTTAAACAAAAAAGAACACTTGCAAGTCGTTATTATACAATATATGCACATATATCTTTTACATTTCTCAATATATATTGTATATATTTAAAAAAAACACAGAATTGTAATACCACTGTAACAGTAAAATCTTGACTTGAAATTTTGCAGAATAATTCAAAAATGGCTGTGCATAGCAAAGTTTTCATATCACAAATATCCAAATCTATTTTGATCCCCAACAAAAATTGACTATTGCACTGATACAGTTCTCGCAATATTAATTTTCTTATAAAAGAAAGTATATACAGTATATATTAGGTGAAGTTGCCATTTTGGTTATATACAGTAGGTATAGAGGAATTAAATAAAACTGTGCCTAAGGTAAAGATCCAGCATATAGTAGTGTACGTTTTCCAATCCTTACAAGGGGGTGGATCCACATCCAGGCAGAAATATGGACTTTATCAATGTTGGACTGTTAATCAATAAGGTGTTGTGCCTGAATTCATTAAAAGATTGCATTAGAGGCAAGTTTGCTAATACTGCTTTGAACTAGAATGTATGCACATCTTGTATACTATCTGTGGCAGTCCTCCAACATGATGCTGCCTATATAACTAGCTGTACTGTTGTCCTAAAGACAGAAATGTGAAAAGACAGCACACATATCAACAGAGACCTCTGTCAAAAATAACAAAATCTCTTGACACACAGGTCCTACACATTTGGGATGCCAGTCAATACAGTAAACATGATGTAAAGACTTTATATTTGCACTGTTCAAACTGACCCAGCACTGATTTACACAAAAAGCATTGATCTTTAGACATGTGCGAATTATATCCGAAATACGAAATTCCGTTAACGAATTTCGGATCCGGATTTCTTTGAAACAGGAAGTAATATTACCCCTGTAAGCTGTAAATGAGGTTGAACAACATGACAAGATTTTTTTTTTAATCCGAAATACGGATCCGCTGCTGCTGAGGGTTGCATTACAATACAGGCAGGAAATACGAAATTCCGTTGACATATTTTCGTTCCGTTACGAACATTCGCTATATATTGAAGTTAAAAAGCAAAGTACATTTATATTGGAGTTGATGGTATTTTTTTAAAGTCCGAAATACGGAATTCGGATACGGAATCCGTTAACGGAATTCGTATTTCCGATAAAATAACAACTACCACATCGACTTCAATATTAACAAAGGTATTTTTGCTTTTTAACTTCATCATAACGAATGTTCGTAAAGTTACGAAAATGTGCCGAAACTAATGAAAATACGTATTTCGTACGAATCCGAATTGAGTTTCGGATACGAAATACGAAATAATGGATATTACGAAACAGAACGAAACGAAACAATTTTTTTTACGGCGCACAAGTCTATTGATCTTTACCTGACACACTAAGGTTTGCATTCAAATGCAATAAAGTATTAAAAAAAATAGGATAGTTCAAGCACTCAGATGCAGTCCAATCAATGGAGTTATCCAACTAAGGCTGCACATCAGGTCAATGGTATGTTCAAAAAGGCTGTTAGTCCACATCAACAAGTAGGTCCATTTATGAACAGGTTCAACAATAAAGCATAAGAATGGTCCCACCAATTCCTTCTGTTTCCTATGGACATAATTTGGAATTTAAAGTAAACATTGCTTGACCATATCCACTAAGCTAAGTGAACATTTTTAGGCTCTGTTCACACCTAGCAATTTGTAGCGCTTTTTCTGTCCTAAAAAAACTCTGCAAAAAAAAAAAAAATTCCCATTAAATTCTATATCCATGTTCACATCTGAGCATTTTGTCGCTTGTAGCAAAACGCCCATTGCTGGAAAAAAAGTACACGAGGCTTCTTAGCCCCAAAGACTTCAATGGAAAAGCTCAAAAACATACATTTTACAAGCGTTTGCCCCTGTACATCAATGTTTTGCAATCTGCACGCAAAAATATGTGACTTAATGTATGTACATAAAACGCACACAAAAATGTGCAAATACGTGCAGCAAAAACACGTGTAGAAACAAGCGAAAACGCTGTTGCCTATGTGTGAATGCAGCCTTACTCCTTTAGCAAATCAAACCCAGTGTGTGCAGGTGGCTGTGCTTCTATCTGCTGATATATTCTGAGGGCCCATTCACACCATTGTGAATATTTATACCACGGAAAAATTTTCATGTAGAATCTCTGGCAGTGCACTGCAATGCAACGCACGTCTGTCAGCATGGTGTGATGGGGTTCCATTCAGAATGTACCATCCCTTGCCGAGCAATGTAGTAACATGCATGTTACAGCAACACAATAGTGTAAATTGGCCCTGAAGCCAGAACCTAGACACAATATCATATGAAAAGAGAACACCATGTCACCCAAAAGCATCATGAGACCAAGGGGTTGATTTACTAACCTAAACACACACACACACCAGGTGTGTGTGATTTTCACACAGCAAAACGTATTTATCAACCAAAAAGTCTCTAAAAGCATATTTCCACTAATGCCATATATGGAAAAATCATGCACATGATGCATATATAATGCTGCTTCACAGTTTAGACAAAAATGGTTAGCTCATGCATTTACATTCCTGCATTCATCAACGCAAGCAACATAACATAGAGCTAATTTACACCACATTACCTTGCAATTCATTGCAGGGCTTTGAACAACACACCTGCTGGGTGTGTACACACTACGAAGGTGTTTCGATTCCTCCCATAGATCATGCTGGGAGGGAACACACTACAGAGGTGTATACACGTTCGTGGTGTGTTTAAAAGGTTAGTAAATCAACCCCCAAGAGTTATTATAGGATTATATAAATATGGATTAAAGGTAAAAATAAATTACATTTTTTGGCTTTAGCTCACTTGCATTATGCTCCGCAGTTCATCAGTTGCTTTGTTAACTGGACTAGTTCTTTAAGGCATCTCTTTTGTTTTATCTTATTGTGCATTCTTTTCAATATCATCAATGGCACAACACATTAAATGCCTGTTTGAGTGGTTTGGATTACAGGAGTTGCAGAGCTATAAGAGCCTTGCTTGTAAAAAAAAATACACCCTGTCTTATTGACATGTAAACAACGTTTTTTATAACTACTGTACATCTGATAATCAGAATTTGGCAAAGGGTACAGGGAAATCAATGCATGATCGGTAACATGTGTACCATATAGCACTGATACATTTTAATTACTTAGCTATTTAAATGAGTTCTGTCCCATTCTAGTATAACCATGGGGGTTTCTCAGTTTATATTTGCATCCATGGAAAACAACATAAAACCATCAAGTGCTCTTTTATTAGAGCATAGAGTCAGATGCCTTTAAAATTATTAAGTGACAGTCATTACTTGCGCTATGGCTCTTTTTTGTCTTCCCATTAGCCATTTAGGTGACAGCTGCTGTATTACACATAAAGATGAACCATTCCTTCAGGAATGATTGTAGTTTCGCTGTGCCACTACTGGCATAAAATATTATCAGACCATAGCTGTGCTCAGCGCCATCAGTGTCTCCTAGGCACCTATCAGTACCCTCATTATCTGCATCACAGAGTGTCTAGAAAGAAGACTGCCAGGCTTCACAGCTTTGCAGCTCATTTGAAGAGAGGAAATTAAATATCCCAGGAGAAAGCCAAGCACATTGTAATGGCAGTTATGCTATATAACAATAACATGTTGACTGTTTTAGCACTGTCTTCTATCTCATTAATTTAATAGGCTCCTGGAATGAGGTTTGGAAGGTACAAAATCAGCATTTAGCAGGATCATCACAATGTATTCGGACTTGAGTAAAACCACCGAAAATGTCTTTCATTATTTTACCTGTAAAAAATATTGCTAGGTCATATTTTATCTGCAGATTTAGTCAGCAGTTTACCGAAGGATAGCATCTTTATTGCAGTAGTCTGATTTTATTTATCCAAGCTATATACAAGTGGTCCATTAAAACAATATTTAATTAATATGGCTGAATGCCTCTTAGGAATATACATTTCACATATTAATGTGATTAATATAGCAATATTGCATCATATGTAATTTAGTCATGTATAATATTAAAAATATCATAAACGCAAACTTTTGGTAAAATAGCATTTCTAATTTTTCCACAAATAGCCTGATATACCACAACTGGGTTTATGTTGTTGTACTCTAACCAAACACAGCTCAATAAAGGCAAGCACTGGTATCGATGTTGCTATTGTTTCTGATCATCAGAATTGCCTCTTGCCACAAAGAGACTGAATGTGTTCGAAAAAATGTTATGAACGATCATGCCAAAGTAAACCTGTTATTTGCCTTTGCAGGGTAAATCAACAGATTTATGTAATACCCCCTTGTCCAGCAGCATGTACTGTACTTACCTTTTCTTTATTCCTCTGCAGCTTAACTGCCAGGAGCATATGAAACCGCAATGTTTAGTCTATGGTAGCAAGATTGGGCAACACTTATTATATGTCTATGGGCAAATGTAGCACTTAAGGACCATTGTCAGCACATTTTCTCGACTGGCAAGTACAACAGCCTAATGCAGCTGTATTCATTATTAACTGGTGAAAAAGAACATTATCTCTCCGAGTCTAATAAAAAAATTGAAAAATATCTATATATAAGCATCTTTTGTAAGGGGGTCTTGAGGATTTGAGTTGAACATTAGTGCCATAGAAAAAAAAAGTATTTCATCAAAATGAGCCACAGACATCAGCCTTAGCACAAGAGAGCATGGACAGGTGGAACCTCTACCGCTTATTATCTGCACATGCACGATCATCCTAACTTTGCCATGCTTCTTGTGCCAGATGTGACAGCTATTAGTAGAGGAAAATACAAACAAAATGTAACAATGAGATCACAGTGAGTAAAATGCCATTCAAAATTAGCTAAATGGTTTCTATTCATAGTGAATTTCTGTTACATTGATCCATAGTACATAACATGTAGTTGTACTATGGATCATTTAAAGTCACCTGTCCCTTTAAGAAAAAGTATCGGTAACTGGTATCGGCAAGTACATGAGGGGATGTACTTGTACTTGGGCCTGAAAAAGTGGCATCGGGACATCCCTAATATTAACTATACAGAAATGCTTAGGAGATGTGTCTTATGAGTATTAGTTATCCACCCAGTACTGTATGCCTTTAGTTGGACAGCCCTGAGCAGGAATTCTTTTACTCTGCTAACACTGTTATGTTACCTGAATCTTAACTTACATTGATATATTTATATATATATATATATATATATTGTCCAAAGCTTGACTAAAGTTATGGAAAAATGAACTATAGTACCTTTTTCTGGTAACCTTTATAGGTTGAATAAAACATTCTTAGCACACCAAGTTACAAGCATTTTTCAGGCGGTTCACTCATTTTTCAAAGCACTCATAAAAACTGTGTTTATTGACCTTTTAGTACTGATGACCCTCTTTCCTTTGATAAAACAGGAAAATTCTATCCACACTTACCAGAAATTTTATTTCCTGACATGCTACTTTGCAGCAAACAAATGGGTTAGGTTCTGCCTCCTCAACCCTGATAGGACCACTAACTCATACGTTTGAGACCCTACACTGTCATGGTGTTCTGTAACTAGATACTCCGATCAGGTAGGATTATATGCTGCCATGGAGCGTGTCAGGAAAGGAAAATTCCAGTAAGTATGGATAGAATTTTCCTGACAGCTCCATGTGAGCTTACGAATGTGAAATACCTCGCAAACACAGGATAGGAATGCTAATCTTTTGTTTAATCACAACTAGAGAAAGAGAAAAACACTTTTTGCCGAAATTCTACAGATGGTAGACTGGCCAGATCAACACAATAATGTGAAATCAAAGTGTGAATAGAGGACCAGGCGGCCGCCTTGCAAATGTTTTCCGGAGACACCCTTCTAACCGCTGCCCAAGAGATAGAGATGCTACGTGTAGAATGTGCTGCCACTCCATCTGGAACAGCCAACCCCTTAGCCTTTTAAGCCATTGTTATCACTCTCACCATCCAGGATACGATGATTCTACTCAACCTTGAATCCCTTTCTTGCTCCTGCAGTCTAATAGCTGCTGTAGCTTGCCTATGTCCAGATGACTTAGTTGACTTTCTTCTGTAGTGAAAAAGGATGGCAGCACTATCTCTTGTTTGAGGTGGAAATTTGTGGTGACCTTTGGGGTAAATCCAAACATAGGTATCAGCACTACCCAATCTGGAAAAAAGGTTGTGAATGGTTCTTCACTCCCTGTGCTGCCAACTCTGAGACTCTTTTTGCTGAAATCACTGCCACCAAAAAAGCTGTCTTCAACATAAGATTCCAAAGACTTACATATTCTTCAAAGATATCAGAGGCTAGGAAGTTTAGGACCAATGGTAAGTCCCGCTTTGGAAATAACAGCTTGGTAGGTGGTTTAAGTCTTATCACTGTTTTAAAAAGCTGTACCACTAGATCATTAGCAGACCACTGTACTTTAGTGAAAGCTGATATTGCAGATACCTGCCCCTTCAAAGTATTTAAACTAAGGCCTGTTTTCGGGCCCCTCTGAAGAAAACCAAGGATGTTATGACCCTGGGGTTCTGTGGCCAGGAAGCTTTGAGCAAAAGCAAATTCTTGAAACACTTTATTGTAAGTGCTGTTAGTACTGTTCTTCCTAGATTTTAATGGTGTTCACCACTTTCTCCGAACAACCTAGATTCACCAACTTTTGCCTTTCAAATTCCAAGCCATCAGGCAGAGTCTCTCAGGAGCATTGTGCAGAATAGGCCCCTGTGACAGAAGATTCGGCAGCACTGGAAGGCAAAACGGCTTGTCCATGTTCAACTCCAGTAGGAGAGGATACCAAGGTCAACTGGGCCAAAAAGGAATTACCGTCAACACCCAGACATTCCACCAGGAATTTTAAATAGTGCAAGCCACCCAAACCGCCTCTCCACCTGGCATCCAATAGGCATGGTCAGTGCATACGTAGACACCCACCTCCCGCCCGGTGTTGCACACATTACTGATCCACAAATGCACGGAAGCCAAGAGCTCCTCTGGGTGGATATAAAAGGGACATACTGCCCATCTCCACATTGAATGCACGGCGTGTGTTCCACACTCAGCACCACTGTGCCACAGACACTCAGCTCCCCATAGAAATGCTGCGATTTAGCAGCAAAACAGAGCTTCCATGCCCAGCAGCAGAGTTTCCCCACACCATTTCTGTTAGAAAAGATTCAGGGGGAACATCACCACACGGATGGACTGCCAGAGGTTTGAAGTCTAACCCATTCATATGCTGACATGGAACCGCCACAAAACTATGCTTTGCTGTTAGGTATCAGGATCCTTTTTTGTAGCACTGAGCTTCCTTACCAGTAAAAATGAACTTGAATTTTGCTCAGTTTTCATCCCCAAAAATCTAAGGAAAAGTCATTGGTGGACACCATTTGGAAACTTTTTGTTGGATAGTCCAGATGGACCTGAAGCTAGTAGTAGTTTTAGCTGTTTAAAACATTGTTTTGCTTTATGGACATTTTAAACATAACTCATATACTAAAGCTAGAGGCATCTCTTTGATTTATGGGACATTACAGGAGAAGTTCTCTTTTACCAAATCTCTTCCTTTTCAGAAATGGGAGGAATATCTACAGTCTCATTAGTCCCCAGCCCAGTGGACCACTGCCCTCAAAACAGTATTCCTGGCAATTAAATCTGTGAATCTCTGGGAACTATCATTAAAGCTTACGTGCTTGTTAGATATTACAAGGAGCGTTCTGCTCTGTGTTGGAGAGAGTGTTGAATAGTGGGAAATCTTCTGCACATTTTTGGTATTGTCTTCTCCTTCAGAAGTTTTGGAGGACAGTGTTTAATCCTATTAGTGTAATTGGTGGGCACACTGTCACACCTGTTCCAGAACTAGCAATCTTAAACTTCGCAATTGCAACTAGCACCGTGAACTTCCCCTCGCAATAGAATTGTGCTAACTCACATTCTTTTAGCGGCTCGTCTCCTCCTTGCTAGAAACTAGAAAGCATCAGATTCTCCTACCATCATTCATTTTGCCCATCTAGTCCAAATATATTACAGTTGTGAAAGAATTTTCGCCTTTAATAATGATAGTATCGGAAATTTTGACGCTCTTTGGAACTCTTAGACCAAATGGTACTCTACATTCTCTACCATTGCCTCTTAAACTATTTTGTCTCGTATCCACATTAACTTTTTTATTCACATTATGTTTTTAGTGTATTGGTATATTTCTTACTAATTGTACATGTTTATTCTTCTGTTTTTCTATCTTTTTCGAAGTTGATACAACTTACAGCTACAGAACACCATTTTGTTCTTTTTTTTTGTAGCTTTGTTCTATGTACTGTCTTGACATACTGATATGATAACACCGATGATTATTTGTTTACTACCACATTTGTTTTATCCTACGATCCAAAGATTGTCTGTTTTGTTATTGTGTCTTGTTAAAATCAATAAAAGTCTTTATGGCTAAAAAAAACATTATTTTGCAATCAAACCTGTATAAAACCTGTTTTTTTTCTGTTGGATCACAATAAACTTCACATTTTGACCTTAGGACAATCAATAAAATATATATTTTTAGTTATCAAATAAGATGCAGCTGAGCAACAAGGTAAAATGGGAAACATAAGTGAAACCAGGAAAGACAAATATCTAAAACTGCAACCAGTGATTCCAGTTGGGTGGAATACTCACACGTACCATTTTGGTGTATCAGCCTTGCAATCAAATAATGGTTAGACTAGGATGCAAAGGAAATACATTCCGGACCGGATTCACAGCAGTTCATTTAGGGGCTCCTGTGTTTGGATGGTCAAATTTGACTTTGAATATTTTATATGCAAGTCTCATTTTCAAAACACATTTCCAGGTGAGTAGAATCAGATTGTGCTAATTCACTTTCAAGATCATATATGATTTCAACAACTAATGCAACACAAATAATATACAAGCACAATTACAAATATGATTATTAAATGTAGGCTATACAGTAATGTGAATATATATTAAAAAAAAAGGACAAATAGTGTTGTTATTATGGAAATATAATATCGTTCTCCCAGCGTCAAGCTGTCAAGACATTATTAAAGTTGCAGTCATGTTAAAATTTAATTAGGATCAGAAATCCATTCATGTTCTTTCTCAAAGTACACACATACAGCAGTATATTAACACAAATTAACAGGGCTGCAGCTTCATCCCGGTCAATGCGTGCTGCCTTGTCTCCTGTTCTCTGAACAAATACAGGCAGATGTCCATTAGGTCAGTATTTGAAGGTTGTCTAAATAAAAATAAAATAAAATGTGTACCCTATATTTCAGCATGCCCTGGCCCCTAGCAACACGGTGTTATACCAATCTTTTTAGTGATACAAGCTCTATGAAATGGTCAGTGTTATGCTTTACAAAGGAAACTAAAATATATGTTAATACAGATAATCTTACATGAGCCAAAGTAGTGTAACAATAAAATCTGTGGGTGTCTTCCTAGGTAATACAACAGACAATGGTTCCACTCAACTCTGCTAAAACAAAATACATTTTATAAAAAGATTTGGTCAATGCGCAAATGGTTCTGTCACGTTCTAGGGACCAGGGCACATGAGCTCCTGTGTTTGCGGAGTTGGTAGGAGTCACAAAGAGGCGGGATATCGGGGATGTAGGTCACAGGGAGAGAGGAACGAATGATCTGTGCGTTCTGAGGACGCACTAGAGGCGCAGAATCTAAGAAGGGCCAGGTATTCGACAGAGCCTCTAGTGGTGAGGATGATTGGCTGCTGGACACCTTCCAGGTTGCGGCCCTCTAGCGCACCCACACAGACGCAAGGGACTAGTTCATGCAGCGGGGAACTGGATACAAACAGGTAGGGAAGAAACTTGTAACCAAGAGGAGGAAGACAGGAAGAGGGAGAGAGAGAGAAAGTCTCAAGCAAAAGTGCAAACGCACAGCAGAACAGCAGAGTATACTGAAGAGAATAGATAAGCAAGGACACTAGGGAAGGGTAAGCGGCTTAGAGGCACACCTAGGAGCAGGAAGGTGCAACGTACAAAAGTAAACGAGATGTGCGTTGCACATGCATACAAAGAAGCAGGATAACAGAGAGAAAAGTACACAAAGAAGCACAAAAGGGATGTATGCACACAGGGGGTGTGCAGACAAGGATGAATCCAACACAGCCACCAGGTTAGAGAGGAGCACAGAAATAAAGGGGTGACAGCAAAGCAAAGGAAGATACACTGGAAGGTAAGTGACGGAGTAGAAGTACAACAAGCAGTAAATAGGAGGCAGCAAACAGACAAAGACTGTAGAGGGAAAACACAGTAGAAGTAAGGCAAAGAAGGCAGTATGGAGAGGCGCACAGGTGAAGGCAATTAAGGAGCAAAAGCAGGGGATAACGCCAAAAAGGGATACTAGCTGGTACAGGGAAGCCAAAGGCGCAGGGATCCAATAGCAAGCGCAATAGCAAGCGCAGGGAATAAGATCCCAGGGTTAGTCAGAGACAGAAGGGGTACGGAACAAGGCATAAGACTTGTTGCTCGCACCAAGAGCAACAAGTGAGGAACTCCTAAATAGGGGAGAAGGAGAGCAGATTGGCTGCAGCCTTGTGAGACACCATAGGCTGACAGCCCAGAAACAGGGAGCATATCGAAAATCCGGCACGGATTTCCGGATATTGTGACAGGTTCTTAGTATCAAAAAGGTAGATGTTCAAGGACAAGTGGAGCTAAGCTAGAGCTGTTCATGATTGCCACAAGAAATTCTGTATTTGAAACATTAGCAGTTGTGAGCACTGTGGAGGCTATGACTGAGATCAGTATATGCAGCATTGTACCGGGTAGTATGTGCAGGAGAGCAGTGCAGAGAGTATGACAGTGGGCAGTATATTTAGAAGAGGAGTGCGTAGGATATGATGGTGGGCAGTATGTGCACTATAGAAGTGCAGAGAGTATCACAGTACAGGGGAGGATTGTGGAGGGTATGACAGGGGACAGTATGTGCAGGAGAGAAGTATGGAGGGCATGACGCCGGGCATTATGTGCAGCAGATGAGTTGGAAGGTATGACAATAAGCAAAACCATTAACTAGGGATGGGTAAATTGACCTGGGTTTGATTAAGGTTCACCAAACCCATCCTTAATTCAGAAATTAAGCACTTTCATTCAAACCCTGTTGGAGGTCATTGGGGAGTGAATCTTGAAAAGTGATTTTGGCCACATACCAATGCAAAAAAAATGCAAACCATTTAATGGGGAGTGTGTTCCTTGCACATCTAAAGGAGACATGGGAAAAACACCATTCTTTTTTAATACATGCGTTAGAGATGCCTTTAGCCCTTTCACTGCTAGGCCCTGAGCTCCAATTTAAACCTCAGCTGGGCAGACCATAAATGCAGTTTTACACTTTTTTTCATTTTTCACTTACAGCTTTCAGAGTTGGCAAAATACTTTTTATGAAAGCACAGGGCCAATAGAATAAAAAGATTGCACTACTGATTTTGTGGGCAAATACAAAATAACTTCCAAAGTTCCTAATAAATCTAAAAGTGAAAACTGTATTGAGTTAATAAATATTAAATATTTGTAAATTTTTAATTGTGAACGGTGAGAATCAAAGGTAAGCAAAACTGTTAGGACTCATGCACCCAGACTTATTTTTAAGCTTTGACTGTAAAATCGTAATTTTTTTCCTGTGCAGTGGCCTGTACAGCCAGCCACAGAAGTGAATGGCTGTATGGGACCATGGTTAAGGTGCCCATACACCTTACGACCATCGCAAGACTTTTGTCTTGCGATGGTCGTATGCTTATTGAAAGCTCGTACGATCTGCCCACCTTGGACGGGCAGATCGTACTTGCGATCATCGAAAGCCCGCCCCGCTGAGGGGCGGGCTTCCGATTACCGCAATGCAGAACGGGCAGTGTGCGCGTGCACACACCGGTCCGTTCCGCAGCTATCGGACGAGCAGGCTAGAAACCCGCCGACAATCGTACGATTCTCGGCGGGTTTTCGAGCATGCTGGTTCGACAAAAGACGTGCGACCTTACAGTAGAAACGGTCCCACTCCTTCCATACACTGTGCGATTCTCGTATGATCGCGGAATTTCCCGCGATTCTCGTACGAGAATTGTACAGTGTATGGGCACCTTTAGGTAAATGCCAATGCTTCAGTCCATCGACATAAACTGGCACTTGCATGTATACCATATTCCCTGAATTCGGAAGTTCTGCCATGCATAGAGTTGAATGAATGTAAATTTAAAAAAAAAATCAAACATTGTGATACATTGGGGTTGATTTACTAATCAAAGGAAGATACACTGGAAGGTAAGTGACGGAGTAGAAGTACAACAAGCAGTAAATAGGAGGCAGCAAACAGACAAAGACTGTAGAGGGAAAACACAGTAGAAGTAAGGCAAAGAAGGCAGTATGGAGAGGCGCACAGGTGAAGGCAATTAAGGAGCAAAAGCAGGGGATAACGCCAAAAAGGGATACTAGCTGGTACAGGGAAGCCAAAGGCGCAGGGATCCAATAGCAAGCGCAATAGCAAGCGCAGGGAATAAGATCCCAGGGTTAGTCAGAGACAGAAGGGGTACGGAACAAGGCATAAGACTTGTTGCTCGCACCAAGAGCAACAAGTGAGGAACTCCTAAATAGGGGAGAAGGAGAGCAGATTGGCTGCAGCCTTGTGAGACACCATAGGCTGACAGCCCAGAAACAGGGAGCATATCGAAAATCCGGCACGGATTTCCGGATATTGTGACAGGTTCTTAGTATCAAAAAGGTAGATGTTCAAGGACAAGTGGAGCTAAGCTAGAGCTGTTCATGATTGCCACAAGAAATTCTGTATTTGAAACATTAGCAGTTGTGAGCACTGTGGAGGCTATGACTGAGATCAGTATATGCAGCATTGTACCGGGTAGTATGTGCAGGAGAGCAGTGCAGAGAGTATGACAGTGGGCAGTATATTTAGAAGAGGAGTGCGTAGGATATG
Organism: Nanorana parkeri; assembly: GCF_000935625.1. Lineage (NCBI taxonomy): Eukaryota > Metazoa > Chordata > Amphibia > Anura > Dicroglossidae > Nanorana > Nanorana parkeri. The sequence continues at coordinate 63,046 of NW_017308615.1, read as the reverse complement.
ATGGTGGGCAGTATGTGCACTATAGAAGTGCAGAGAGTATCACAGTACAGGGGAGGATTGTGGAGGGTATGACAGGGGACAGTATGTGCAGGAGAGAAGTATGGAGGGCATGACGCCGGGCATTATGTGCAGCAGATGAGTTGGAAGGTATGACAATAAGCAAAACCATTAACTAGGGATGGGTAAATTGACCTGGGTTTGATTAAGGTTCACCAAACCCATCCTTAATTCAGAAATTAAGCACTTTCATTCAAACCCTGTTGGAGGTCATTGGGGAGTGAATCTTGAAAAGTGATTTTGGCCACATACCAATGCAAAAAAAATGCAAACCATTTAATGGGGAGTGTGTTCCTTGCACATCTAAAGGAGACATGGGAAAAACACCATTCTTTTTTAATACATGCGTTAGAGATGCCTTTAGCCCTTTCACTGCTAGGCCCTGAGCTCCAATTTAAACCTCAGCTGGGCAGACCATAAATGCAGTTTTACACTTTTTTTCATTTTTCACTTACAGCTTTCAGAGTTGGCAAAATACTTTTTATGAAAGCACAGGGCCAATAGAATAAAAAGATTGCACTACTGATTTTGTGGGCAAATACAAAATAACTTCCAAAGTTCCTAATAAATCTAAAAGTGAAAACTGTATTGAGTTAATAAATATTAAATATTTGTAAATTTTTAATTGTGAACGGTGAGAATCAAAGGTAAGCAAAACTGTTAGGACTCATGCACCCAGACTTATTTTTAAGCTTTGACTGTAAAATCGTAATTTTTTTCCTGTGCAGTGGCCTGTACAGCCAGCCACAGAAGTGAATGGCTGTATGGGACCATGGTTAAGGTGCCCATACACCTTACGACCATCGCAAGACTTTTGTCTTGCGATGGTCGTATGCTTATTGAAAGCTCGTACGATCTGCCCACCTTGGACGGGCAGATCGTACTTGCGATCATCGAAAGCCCGCCCCGCTGAGGGGCGGGCTTCCGATTACCGCAATGCAGACCGGGCAGTGTGCGCGTGCACACACCGGTCCGTTCCGCAGCTATCGGACGAGCAGGCTAGAAACCCGCCGACAATCGTACGATTCTCGGCGGGTTTTCGAGCATGCTGGTTCGACAAAAGACGTGCGACCTTACAGTAGAAACGGTCCCACTCCTTCCATACACTGTGCGATTCTCGTATGATCGCGGAATTTCCCGCGATTCTCGTACGAGAATTGTACAGTGTATGGGCACCTTTAGGTAAATGCCAATGCTTCAGTCCATCGACATAAACTGGCACTTGCATGTATACCATATTCCCTGAATTCGGAAGTTCTGCCATGCATAGAGTTGAATGAATGTAAATTTAAAAAAAAAATCAAACATTGTGATACATTGGGGTTGATTTACTAACCTTATAAACACACCACGAACGTGTATACACCTCTGCAGTGTGTTCCCTCCCAGCATGATCTATGGGTGGAATCTAAACACCTTTGTAGTGTGTACACACCCAGCAGGTGTGTTGCGCAGAGCCCTGAAGGAATTCCAAGGTGATGTTGGGTAAATTAGCTCTATGTTGTGTTGCTTGCGTTGATGAATGCAAGGAATGTAAATGCATGAGCTAACCATTTTTGTCTAAACTGTGAAGCAGCATTATATATGCATCATGTGCATGATTTTTCCATATATGGCATTAGTGGAAATATGCTTTTAGAGACTTTTTGGTTGATAAATACGTTTTGCTGTGTGAAAATCACACACACCTGGTGTGTGTGTGTGTTTAGGTTAGTAAATCACCCCCATTGTAACAACACACTGCAACGCATGTACACAACACTTACCAGCTGGTGTGAATGGGCCCTTAGTGTGTTGGTCAGGGCATAACTAGAAATCACAGGGCCCTATAGCCCCCCTGAAATTTCCATTTAGGCTGTATGTGAATGGAGCCTAAATAGAGATTTCAGCGTAGGGAAGGAAGTCAGTGGGAATACTCAGCTCTGTGACAGACAAGAGTCAATGCCAGAATATGAAGCAGATCCCCACTTATGACAGAAAATATGGAAAATAAAAATACACAGTCATTCTGCAGCAATCACATCCAGAAGCAAGAGCCTAATTTGCAGTATCTGCATAGTTTTAGTGGTCAGTTACATGTCTCGGTTATCAGACAATCGCAGACAAGATGTAGATATCTATAGCAGTACGATCGACCGCACCCAGAACGCAGGCACATTAGTGCCTGTGTTCCGGTCCAGTGTGATCTGCAAAAATAGTGCTTGCAGCATTTTTGCAAATTTCACTGGACCGAGAGCGATCGCACTGCCGACTGTGGGGGGGCTGGGCGTTTTTGCGGTGCCATTGACTTCAATGCACCACCATGCCCCCTCCCACCCCTGAACGCAGGGAACCGGACGGCGTTCCAGTGGGCTCCAGAGGCCGAATGCTCTGGAATGCAGACTTTGTGGTATGAACCGACCCTTAGACCCTTAGACACGGTGTATATATGTGAGAAAACCAAGGACAAATTCAATACTGCAGCGTAAGAGGAGACAGGCTTTAGTGACTGGAGAAGTAGGCAGCTGGTTCAGCTACAGGGGTGAGTATAACTTTTTTTTAGCACCTAGACAAAAACAATCAGTTAACCCTTGCAGTGTGGGGTAGCCCCACTGCAAGGGTTAATAAAAGTTTTCTCAACCATAAAAACACTGAAATTGCATATAATCCTGTAAAGTAGCCTTTCTTAACCTTTTTACCCAAAAGAAAACCTTGAAATAATTTTCAGGTCTCAAGAAACCGCTAGTCTCGGTCTTGCGTTGAAGATCAGTTGGAAAAATCCATCCCTTACTGTTAGTGGTGACGTATCTGAGAAACAAGGGGAGAGGCTCCTGGTTCTGCTAAGTGTCATTGGTCATGTTACTATGGAGGCAACTCAGAAGGAATATAGGGTTCCATGGAACCCTGTTTGAGAATGGCTGCAATTAAGTGATGAAAATAGTAGATGCTGTTTATAAGAGTATTTCTTCTAAATCCTGTATTAATAATGACTAATAAAGTAAGATGCAGAAATAAATATTACATAAAATTATACTTCAGAAATGCTAAATATGTTTGAAACTTGCTAAATCACTTCCTGTTATAGGGTAACAACGCTCTGTCCCTGTCTTCCAATTGTTACTCTGTCACATAGACTTCCGATAGAGACTTCAAGTGGCAGTTTTAGCACGCATTAGACACGCCTGCTCCATTGTTGTCACCATCAGAAAACCTGTCCCGAGAAAAAGCATCACCTGAACTCGTGCACTAGTGGGAGAGCGGAAGCACTGAGATGCAACAGAGGATGAAAAATGGGGAAAACAAGTTATTTATAAAAAAAAATAAACGGAAGTCATCAACTTGAGCAACTAGATCGATTGTTTATGGACTGCATAATAGAGGCCGTGACACACTGCACGCAAAGCCCTGCGGAGCGAACCAAAGCTATCCGGCACAGAGCTTTGAGTGCAGTGTGTGAGCTGAGTGCAGTCAGATGATTGACTGCACCTTCAGCCAATCGGCTCGTGCTTAACAACCGGCCAGACGTCGCATCCTGCCGCGCCTGTTTATACGTGCGAGCCGATTGGCTGAAGTTGAAATTGTTCATCTCGGCACGCTCAGCTCTGCGAGCTCTCGCGAGCTGAGGTGCCCAGGAGAAAATTACATGACACACTGCTCGCAAAGGCAGAGCACCACCGCTCCGCGTTGCCTCGCCTGCAGTGTGTCACGGCCTTTATAGTCTTAAAGGAGCTCCAGTTATACTGGTGGTTGATCCAGAGAATATGTGTGCACTGATCCTGCAGCCTGGTTAGTTGGATGGGGAAACATCCATGTAACAGCACTGTAAAAAGAACACAAAAGCCCGGTGCCCAGATCTAAGTGCAGTATAAAAGTAACCGGTTAATAAAGGTTAAAAGTAATGCACTTACAGGATATTTAAAAACATCTCACCTGTCACAGATCAGATGGAAGTCCCATCTCAGCTACTGGTCCAAGACTGTTATAGACAGATGGCACATGAAGAGGGCAGAGTTCAGTCCAGTCCAGAAAGATTCCAGATCACCTGTGCTGGAAGACACAGATCTGATCCAGTGGCTGAGCAGTCCTCAAAGGCAGGATCCCAGCTGCTGAGCGCTTCCAGGTCGTCAGGTGTCAGACGTTGCTAGGCAACCCATTTCAGAGGTCCACCTCCTTTGTCAAGCTGTGATCCCACCAGCAGCTGAGATCAGACTTCCCGTGTGACAGGCGAGATGCTTTTAAATAACCTGTAAGTGCATTACTTTTAACCTTTATTAAAAAGTTACTTTTATATTGTACTTAGATCTGTGCGTCAGGTTTTTATGTTCTTTTTACAGTGCCATAAAAAAATGAAAATAACAAATGACACTTGTTTATGATACTCCGTGCTTTAGGAAACTATCATTTAGTTAGGTTCATCCAAAAAGAGCCGCACTCAATATATCCCCCGTATGAATCCAATATTTATTTAAGTCCATAAAACAGCATACACCATATAAAGCTCCCCATAGTGAGAGTTAGGGTTTACATCTTTACTTTCCGCTGACTTGTGCTGAGAAAGTAGATATGTCCACATGGAATAAGTTGAGAAGTAGTTCATTTTGGTTTTAATATATTGCAGTTTTCAACTTTGTAAAGTAATACCATTCTATATACTATTATATTCCATTATATGCAAATCAAGGAGGGCTGGCCTCGCTCTAACTTCAACTTCTGCATGTGTGTTCCAGGTTAGCATAGCTCCCAACAGTTTCTCATTTGGAGGGACTGTCACTACTTTTTTGGAACAATATACCTCTGTTCCTCTTTCCTCCTCACTTGTCCCTCTTTTTAGTCTAATGTATAGACCTCTCACAAACCAAAAGTGTTACACCACACTAAGCCTTTCCTCCAACATTTACATTTTTGCATTTATTAATCTAAAAAGCTAGTATAATGTTAAAGGGAGAAGTAAAAATAAAACACCTGCGGGATAAACCAATTATTTGATTTGTTTAAATTCTTTACAGTCCATGTAATGGGGGTGAGGGTGGCAGAGGAGTGTCAATTGCCTACAGTACATACTTTATCCTAACAGTTTTCCCACTTTGTCATCTCCAAAAGTTGGAAGGTATGGGCCAGTGACTGAAAATATGAACGACAGAGACAGCCAGGTAACTATTTGAACAAGGAGGTCAGCAATTGCAGTCTACATGTTTCTCTCAGTATTGGTTCATCAAATCTTTCCACATGGTAAGTCCTTTCTTTGCTTTTCTTTTGTCTTTTATGCTTTACGTTTTTGTGCATTACTCTCGGTCCCATTCCTTTGCAACATTAACATTAGCAGTTCTTTAAAAATCAAACATTTGCTTTGTTTTAATTGTTCAAAAACACATTTGCAAACAACTCAGCCGCTATGAGAAATGCATATAGCTATTTCAAATTCATTGTGAGATTAGCACCTGTGAAGGGAGGAGATTTGGCGAGCAAACCATCTTTGAACAGGTGAAGTAAATAGAAAGGAAGTTAACAGCGTATTATCTGGAAGGAAGCAATTGTTAGTATGTCTGCTTTCTGTTCACATAGAGATTGTGGGTGACTATTCAGAACAGAGAGCCTGCTGCCAAAAACATGAGCAGAACACCTATAGAGGGCTCACTGTAATTCAGGATTAATGAGGACCTTACAGTTATTTCATTGAGCTGTGCAGTCTTGACACCTTTACAGAATTATCTGCATTTACTTTTTTTTTTCTTCTTGACAAACTGCTATGTTTTTTTTTTGCCTAAACAAACAGAATGAGTAGCTGTCACTAGAGTGCCTTGTGTATGCTCTTTAAACAGGGTGAATGCAAAATTTGTTAAAGGTTTTTCAAATTCTATGCTGTGTGATCTTCAATAGCAGGGCAAAAAGTGAGTTAACAGGGGAGGCACATTCACAGCTGTAACAATCTTAAGATATTTATGCTGCCTTCAGGGCCCATTTACACTAGGTTCGTGGCAATACGCGGTAACACACACATTACTGCGTTGTGGTACTATTCATTGCAGGCTGCAATGCATGGCAAAGCACAGTAGTGCATTGCATTGCAAAAAAAGGGACATGTTTGATTTCCAACATGTTAGGATGCATTGCCAGTCCATTCATTTCAATTTTTCATTTTAGCCTTAGGCCTGGTTCACACCTGGGCGTTTTACAGCGCGTACCTACACGCTATAAAACGCTCAACATGTGAAAACCAATGATTGCCTATGGGCATGGTTCACACCTGGGCATTTTACAGCGTGTAGGAACGCGCTGCAAAACGCCCTACGCCCAAAGAAGTACAGGAGCTTCTTCGGGGCGTATTTGCCGCACGTATCCATTAGGATACAGCCGGATAGCCCTCGGAATCGCTGTAAAAACGCGCGGCAAACGCGCATATTCAGTACGCCTAGGTGTGAACCCAGCCTTAATGCAATGCACATACATTAATGTGCCACAAAGACATAGATGGCCCCTCAAGGAAGAGGGAGGGAGGGGGGCGGGGGGAGGATGGACAGGCTGCAGTCTAATTACAAGTCATCTCGGCGACATCGCCGACATCACTTGTAAAGAAACAAGCGGGTTCCCCCATTCTTCATTTAGCCCTGCTTGTGCAAAGCAGGGCTAAATGTAGAAGACAAATTACCATCCGGCGCCCGGAACTCCATGTTTCGGGCGTCACATGACTTCAAACGTGTGCCGCCCCTCTTCTCCGTGCCGCCCCGAGGCTGGGCCTCGTTGGCCTTGCCGGGAATCCGGCCCTGAGTACATGTGGACAGGGACATGCTGTAAAGAAGCATTTTGCTACTCACAGGACATTCAGTAAGGGTTTCCATCTACTTTAGAAGACCAATGCCTGCAAACCCTACACTAATCTGTCCCTATGCACTTTATCAACATTGTCAATACGGTTGCTTGTACCATTTAAAATAAGACATGACGTATCCAGGTGTCTCCTTATTGGGTCTACTAAGTCATCTGACCTAGCTTCAAAGGCCAGGAAGTGCATTATTGACAGCTGGTTTATATGGCAAAATTGCGCATTAGTTTGCCAGGTCCACGAACCACTGTTTGTCTCAAACAGTTGTTAGTGTTTGAGACAAAATATCTACAGATCAGCCATTTGTACTGCAAGGATGTTAGCAAACGTAATCCAAGATTCTTATCTGCTTCTGTCCTTTGTACATTGAGTTATACCATTCCAGTGTACTTGCTAAATCTTTTCAAACTGAATGCTGAGTAGGAGGTTCTGCCTTTAGGTTGCATTCACATCTATTTAGTTTTCTGAATTTAAATGCATTCCTAAAATGCATATAAAAAGACATTATGACTTGGATACTACTTTTCTTAATAGAACCATTTGCAACTTTACATTATAGTTTGGTTCCCTAAAAAGTTGCTAGCAGTGTTCCAAGCATGTTTTCATTGAAACCATGTTACATTAAAATTATGGGAAGACATATAAAATGCATGAAAGAAATATGCAACAAATTTTTATATGTGTTTTGCAAAAAAAACAAAAAACTTCCATTTAAAATGCAAATAATGTAACATGCACCAAAACGCTTGTGAAGCATTCCTAATGTGTGTTAAAAAGTACATATTTTCCAATGCAGAATATAACACAGTATTAGTATGCAAGCTGGTATCACTATTTCGTACAACTAACATGCCAAAGCCAATGATAAGAAATGTCCTTAACATAAAATTCAGTGAGAACACACAAGATCATTACAGGACGACATCAATTGGTCTCAATCCTTAGGTCAATCACAGCCACTCCATACACAAAACAGCCAGCAACAATCTTATGGCTCACATAGAATGAACTCCAGATTAAACCAAAATGTTTCCTTACTCCAGATGTTGCAAGAATATTCTGCCGCTCGCAGTATACTGAGACGCCGCAGCTGAAGCGGATCCCGACAATTGTGCCAGGATCCGCCCAGCTGCGTGACTGACAGCTGGCTCTGCCTATCTAGAGGCAGAGCCAGCTGTACCCGCCCCCTCCCCGTGTGTTCCGCCTGTCAGCGCTGGCGGATCGGAGTGGGGAGGGGGGAATCCAGCCCCTCCCCTGTCACGGCAGAAAGCCGTGACAGGATTGAAAGGTGAGCGAACGCCGGTATGTGTTCGCTCACCTCCCGATCTACTGAGCCGACCTGTGACAGTCTCATTGTCACAGGTCGGCTAGAACTATGAGGTGAGTGAAGAGCACTCACCTCATAGTTCTCCTTTAATACATACAGTTACATGATTATTTTACGGTTCAGATGATAAATCACAAAAAGAGGGAGAAGAAGACAACTACGTTTGTGCTCCTGCCAATAACCTAATGGGCCCACCAACAGCTAGACCACCTTTCTTTCTGTAGATATACCTAGCAGTCAGTGTTATAAAGGGGCTGAATAAATATTTTTGAAATGAAATTTTTCTTTTTTAATGATTTGCTTCACAAGAAAATTGTTACAAAATGAAGGTGAAAAATATCCTTACAAATTGTACATTGTACATGCCTCAACATCAGCACACTATACAATAGGTGGAATCCTTGTGATGAACTATAATCGAGTAACCAAACTATAAAGTCATAACTGACTAAGCATGGTGGAAACCCAGGATGCCAATAAGACTTGAGAGGAGATAAGTTTTAAAAAATAAAAAAAGAAGGTAAATGATTATCTACCCATTAACTATCTATCTATCTATCTATCTATCTATCTATCTATCTATCTATCTATCTATCTATCTATCTATCTATCTATCTATCTTTTTCTATCTCCTTTCTCTTATCTCCTCTCTCCTTATCTGCCTGGTGCCAGTTGGTTTAAAATTATTTACTGACAAAATAAGTTAATTGTGAATCAAAAAGGACCTGTCCCATTTATTATTAAGTAATCATCCCCCCGCGCCAACCCCCCTCCCCCCAACCTCTTCCCCAGAACATACAAGGCATTTATGTACCTACTATGGCTGTTTTTGGTCGCATAGGAACATATGAGTTAACGCTGAAAAAAGACATATGTGTCCATTGACATTAGCAAGCTAGACACACTTACACATATTGATCTTAAGGAAAGCAAACAATCCACGCACTCTATTTGCCAGCTATCTTGCACAGGAGAAATTTATCTCTACGGATCATCTGTCTAACTTGTGACAATACTTTTCTTAAAAACTGTTTCCTAATGAGAAGCACTATTTTGTATTAAACTATCCCCAAATTTCATTACAATAATTTACTGTAAAATCAAGGGTGTAACTAAAGCCATAGCAGACCACATGATTCCTTTAGGGTACAACAGCACAGGTCAGCTATCACAGTATGACTTTATAATAATTTATCTAAGCAGAAATCACAAACAATTTTGGACAAAATGTATCACAATTGTTTATTCAATTCTGAGACGTTTTCTGTAATCAGAATGCAGCATTAATTTGTTTTATAATGGCGTGGATCTCAGTAAACGGAAGTCACAGGTGCAGTGCACCCCAGCGGACAGGTAGCCTTTTCAAATCAATGACAGGTGGTGACTTTGTGAGGTTATATGTGGATAAATGTGAAACAAGTGGCTACAGGCACACAAGACCATATGCACATCCCCGAACGCAGCATGCACAGACATAGGCCTAGATCCTGGTGTATGCTGCACCTGTGATTCCCAGGACAAAAAAATACAGCTGTAATATAAGCATACAGCCCTTTGTGATTGTTTGTATGAGCCCTTAAGGTTTAAAGCCCATTTCCAGGAGTATATACTGTAAACACCCCACTCCCAGCCAGGGGGCAAATTCCTTCTGAAATCTGCTTTTAAATTATTATTATACAGGACCTATATAGCACCAACTGTTTGTGCAGCGCTTTACAATATAAGGAAGACATTACAATCACAATACAATTCAACACAAGATGGTAAGGAGGGCCCTGCCCCTGAGGGCTTACAATCTAAAAGGGAGGGGCAAGTGATACACGAGGAGGAAATCTGCTGTCACTTATCCTTCACCCTTCCCTTCTGGAAGTGGAGACCAGTGATTCAGCCCACAACCAACTAGTTCCCTCACTGTGACATCAAGTGAAACAAATGGCAAACGCACTCATCAATTCATAACTAGCTTTAGAGTAGGATGCACATGGAAGAGCGTTACATAATACAAAAGCAACAATCTCCCAACACACTTACCAGCTAGCCTGCAAAAAAAAAAAACAAATTACATGGTTAAAAACTGAGGTTTTAGTTGCACAACTTTTGGAAAAAATGTGGAAGCCACACTGCCCCTTTCAGATAACTGTGTTGTGGTGTATTTAAAAAAAAAAGGTCTGTTTTTTTGTGAGTTGTGATGCCTTGGCCCTGGAGAAGTGTGAAGGGAGCCTTAGCCATCTTAACCTTCTATTTAAAAACACAATATATTGGGGAATAATTTTGTAAATATAGCAAATGTTTGTCAAAAGAAAGAGCCACTTTTATCACAGACTCTTATAAAGGATGAACATGGATGTACAAAACAAATGTATGAATCCAGAGAGAAAGGGCATAGCATATGTTTCTCAGACTCTGACACAGAGTTCATTGAAAGCCCTATTCCCATTGGCACCCCATCCTCATGGATAGCTGCATTTTTGTGTAAATATTTTGTGTGATATCTGTATTATTATTACAGTTACTTGTGCTGCAGCTTATCCTCTATCCTTTCAAGGCAGTTGGAAAAAAAATTAACCAAGTTCACACTCAAAGCATAGGTATCTCTGTGGTATAGGATGAAATCTGGTCCTAACTCTAATCTATCAGAGCCTCTATCGTGGAGCATTTGCAGCAAAGGATGAATTGGGTGCAGGTTTGCCAGGAGGTAGCCCAATCCTCCTTAAAGGCACAGGGACACACCAGAAGACCAGCACATCACAATGGCCAGCTGCTAATAACCTATCATAAGGAGCACTCCTAGCAGTGGAAAAAGAAATATAGCCTGGTGTGGCATTTTCTAGGCTCACCCTGTTTACTACTTCTAGTTTTATTTATTACTGTGTATGCTTGAAGAAAGCCTAATGATGCTTTCAACCTACATTATTTACTACCAAATATTAAACATTGTGCAGAATCCATAACTGGATGGCACACATCATCTTAAAAAAACCTATTAGATCAGATCAGTTCTGTTGTATAGAGGTTAAAGGATATAAGGCCATTTAACAGCAACATATACTCCCTACAGTACATCTCTACTGTACCTAAATTTCATAATCCCTTCATTTACACTTCAAAACAATTAAAGCATGACTTCAAGAACACCAGGATAAAATCAGATGCCTTTCATGGCGTCCTAAACTACCAAATTTTTTGAAGCTCATGTTTTGAAGTGTCGCGCTCACCCCCGAAGGAGCCGCTGATTGATCGGTTCTTCCATAGCCTTTCTTTGGATTATTAAAACACATGGCTGCCTAAATAGCACTTACAACTGCCAGTGGTTACCGACAGATTGAAGTCCAGACAATAGCTCCAAGATGATTCTCTTATTTCTGAACTCCAGGGAGAGAGGGAAAGGGTCAGGCACATCCAGGATGAAGGTAGACTCTTAGTACTTGAAATAGAGCATAGTAACTGCTGCCAACACAGACTTGGACCTTTAGGCCGTACCGGCAATCTGTGTGGAGAACTTCTGGCAAGCAGTACTGTTAATGGTCTTGTTCAGTTTCAACTCCAACGTGAGTGGCTGACCACTGGGCCTGCAGGCTCAGGCCCCAGTCTAAAGGCTTAGACTCCAGGCTTGGGCCTAACCCATTCTGTCTCTCAGCAGCAGGCATCCTCCCCCCAGGAGGCCCTGGGGGAGGGAAGAGACTGTTACATCAGCCACCCTGAGCCTTTATCTCCTCTCCCAGCATGCATCACTGCTACTGTCCTACAGTGATTGGCTGGGAGACATAAATGCCCATAGCAATCCTCATTGGCTGCTCTGCTCTGCGTGGTACCACACCCAGCAACAGGCAGACACAGCTTCACAGATTGCTTTGTCATAATCGAACAGAACATAGAATACAGATATAATCTAGCACTCCTTTTAGCAGGGTGCTACAGAAGAATATCACCTCCTTCATTCCTCAAGGATCAGAAGACTTCTCCTTTTTGTAGAATATTGCAACATGACATTTTAGGCAACACAAAAAAAGTTAATTACTGTATCATTTTTTTCTCTAATTAATACAATATTATTATCCAGAATAAAATAACAGTTAAACTTCATCTAATGGTTAAAAGAGCACAAATACACAGTGGCGTATCCAGGGCATGGCACATATAGCACATGTCCTGGGCGCCACTTGAAGGGGGGTGCTGCTCTGCGGGTCAGAAAAAGATTGCTGACCCACGGAGACAATAGACAGCGGCTGCCACTGTCATTATTCAACTCCCAGTAGCCGATTCCAGTGGGAGAGAGGGGAGGAGAGGGAAGAGGTGAGCAGAGAACAGCACTGAGGAGGGAGGGGAGGGGTTAGCAGAGCAGAGCACAGTATGGAGGAGAAGGGGAGGAAGGAGGAGAGGACAGGGGTGAGCAGAGCCCAGCACTGAGGAGGGAGGGGATGGGTTAGCAGAGCACAGAGGAGGGAGGAGAGAGAGGAGGGGTTAGCAGAGCACAGCATGAAAGAGCATGAAAGAGGAGGGGAGGAGTGAGGAGAGAGAAGGGGTGAGCAGAGCCCAGCACAGAGGAGGGAGGAGTGAGCAGAGCCCAGCAGTGAGGCATGGGAAGCAGGGAACAGAAGTGGGGGCTGGGTAATGTTCCTCCTTCTGCTGGACTGGATTGTGTATGGGAAGAACATATCAGCAAAAAAATGCACTGTATAGGAGGAACCATGGTGAATTAACTGTATAGAGGGACACTATATGGGGGATATATTGTATTGGAGGTGCTTCACTCTATAGGGGGGTCAGTAAATATTAACAGACTATATGGGGAATGCACTGTATTGGCACTGTTTTTTTATACTTTATGTTAAATCAATGGCAGTATTGTAACAAATGACACTGCCAGGTGCCACAGGGAGATGTCACCAGGGAGCCCCATAGAATTTTTCTATAGTGCCCCATGATCTGTTACTATGTCCCTGCTCCCTGCCCTTCCTAGGATTCCTCCTTCAGTGAGGTGCCTGTCACCCTCCTTACAACAGAATACCCAGATTTCCCTCTTACATTAGAGTCCCCCTTTACAGAGTCTGAGGAAGAACTCTCATGCAAGGAGGAACTCTAAGCACTCTGATGTACAGGGGGATTCTGAGGACTCTGATGTAAGGTGGACTCTAGGGACTCTGATGTAAGGATGACTTTGATATAATGGGGTGCTCTGGGGACTCTGATGTAAAGGGGGACTCTGATGTAAGGGAAGATGATGATGAGAGTTTGATTTGCATTTTTGAATTGACATTATGGTTACGTTTTTAAAAATATTGGTGTGAGACTTTAGAAAGGGGCACAGCTTCAGTGCTTGCCGTAGGCGCTATTTTCTGTAGATACGTTTCTACAAATGAATTTGTCTTGAAAACCACCAGCTTGCCTTTTTTATTAAATCCATGAATAAATTGTCACATATAGGGGTCTATTCACTAAGCTGCCGTAGGCCGTAGGTGGGTACAATGCTAGTTTACTATTGGCGGCCGGGAGCAGGAGACTCCTGGGGCGCCAGGGAGAGTTAGCTGTTTGGAGATCAGTGTCTCTGGTTAACAGGTAACCAGGGACGCTGATCTCTCTGCAAGTGGCCGAAGCCAGCCGTAAGATCACGGCTGGCTCCGCCCAGCTGTCAGAAGCAGGCTGTCGGCCGGCCAATGGCCGGCCACTCGGCCAGCTTCGGCTTTCAGCACGGCTCAGCCAAGCCGATGCATATGCGTTCGGCTCGGCTGAGCCGCTCGGCCACGTTCGGGAGCTGTACGGGCTATAGTGAATAGCCCGTACAGCACCCCTTCGGTTCTACTGAACCGAAGGGGTCCTGGGGCCGAAGCTAGCCGAAGGATCGGCCGAAGCTACGGCTAGATCCTTCGGCAGCTTCATGAATAGACCCCATAGTCTAATAAGCAAGCTTAGAACTGCATTTTGTTTTTGTGTATCCATTACCTATTACGATGAACTATGAATTTGAACACAACATTCACACAAAAAAACTATTAGATTGACACATATTTTTTTCTGTTTTTGTTAGGGTGTAATCAACTGCAGAGGTTTACTCTTCTGTAATCAGCATGATTGCTGATTATTTTTTGTTTTACAGGATCAAAATGAATAATTTTCAGTAATCAGAATTATTATTGCTTTCATGCATTAGCATGAGTGGTATTTGCCCATTTTATGAAATAACTCAAACAGTAGATTTAATAGAATTCTGCTATTCCAAACATTAGCAATGTATTGTATAGAGGCGTGCTTTCTGTCTAAACATTTGTTCTTAAAGGGAACCTATAGAGACATATTCCTGAATATGTTTTGAAGGTGCAGGCTTAAAGGGTTTCGTTCTGAAACTGGTTTCCCCGGGCAAGTTACTAATGTGCAACAAACATCTACAGGTTCATATTAATTTGGTTCTACAAAGGACAACAGCAATCAAATGTACCATGAACAAGATACAGGTCCATCCCTGAAGATGTTAGTGTACATAGAGGTGTCAACATAGACTCAGAACTACCTTTTCTAGATAACAACAAACATCTCCAGTGGAAATTCACTAGAATTTTTATTAACAAACAAATAAATAAATACATAAATAAAAAGTATGGGATAGAGAGTCTAGAGCAGGACTCAAAATTTCAAGTCCTGAGCTACTAGCCAGGCCTTAAGAGTTACTTGCCACTAGTTGCCCCACCTAACCCCTACCCTGCCTGGCCTTAACTCCGCCCATAAACACACCCTCTTAAATAATCTTATGATAATTCTTATCTTATGAAAGTTGCCGCTTGTAAACAGCAGATTAGGGATACCTGCTGCAGGAAAATGCAAGTTCCTGACACAGGAATCCCTAATACACATAAAATAATACACTCCCCCCTTATAAACCCCCCACACACATAAAATAATAATACACTCCCCTCACCCCCCACGAGCCCCCTCACCTGTTCACATCTTTGCATGGAGGAGGCAAGGAGACAGATCGATCCCTGGTGCTCTAGTGGGTGATTAGTGAGGTCTGCTGCAGACCTTACTAATACATCCTTTTTTGGGCATAGCTCAGAACTGTCAAAGTTGCGGCCAAAGGAAGCCGGAGCTGACAGGAACAGCTCTGCGGAATGCATCCGACAGACTGTGTAGCTGCTCCCGCAAGTCAGGTACATGGTCTGCGGCTGCGGGCAACATAGTACCGGTTCGCAGGTCGGAGTTGTCCCGCAGAACGGTACTTTGAGACCCAAATTTACACTCGCCCACACTTTGTTTTCACTCGCTAAATGCGAGCAGGCGAGTGGAAATTTTGAGCCCTGGTCTAGAGGATGAAGAACTGCTGAAGATGTACCATTAGGAGCTAGTAGCGAACATGAATGAAAAAGGTGACCAAAACAGGGATGCTAAAGGTGTGTGGGGAGAAGATCTAATCATTTATTAAGACTTATAAAAAGAATAATGCCATGTAAGCTGATTCATCAGAGGAAGAGAGGAAACACAGAGAAGAAAATTCTGCAACTATCCCTGCACTGTATTAAACCAGTACTCGCTACTTTTACCATACCCTGTGCATTTCCCACTAATGAGGCGATGGTGATCAGCTGCATCTGATTAAGTGGGTTTGGTTTGGGGTCACGTGGGGCTCACCCAGTCTATATATTTGTATTTTATTTTACATTTGCTAGCTCTGAGGAAGGGGGTATATTCCACGAATTGCGTCAGTTAGCAAGGCAGCTTTGTGTGGGGTCTGCCTTGTACCATTCATTCAGTGATTACCCTGTGAGTAGTATTTTATGTCAGCTTGTATGTTCATAGATTAATAAACTGTATTACACGAGGACAAGGCGCTATCTGTTTGTTGGTTTTGCATGTTTTGTGAGAAATACTTCCCAGTGGCCTTTTGATGACGGCTGCCTGCAAACAATTGTTGGTGGAGAATATCATTGTGAGTCTGCTGAGTGCTGTGGTGTGCATTTTTCTGGAACATGCCTAATACAGCTTAAAGGCATCTCACAAACATGTAGCTTAAAGGATTGGTATTTGGTCCCCATGTCTGTTAAGTGACACTGAGTAACCCAAAAAATTGTTGACAATGCATTTCAGTACAGTGTTGCATGACTAAGTAAATGTCATTCAAAGTACCGCGGCGCTGAATACGGAAAAATGGCCTGGGCAGGAAGGGTGTTTAACACCATGGTCTTTAATTGGTTAATCAGGAATAATAGTGTGTAACTTGTGTATGCCTTTCATTTTTTGGCATGGGGGGTGTGGTTAATGTAAGTGATATAATGTGAGGTGATTTACTTGCACATTGTTCTTGTAATTTTTTTTCTTTCAAATGTTTCAAAAAAGAAAAGCTCTTGAATGGACTATCAGCAACAACTGCCTGATGCACTCTAATCACCCCAAGCCTAATGTCATAATCTAAAATAAAATAAAGGCAAAGTAGATGTAAACCTAACCACTAAAATGTCATATAAGCTTTAACAACTAGTGATACTGATTTAAAGGTCCTTGTTTGTGCATTTTGTTCAATGGGGTGAAAACATTCTGCCCCT
Source organism: Nanorana parkeri (assembly GCF_000935625.1). NCBI lineage: Eukaryota > Metazoa > Chordata > Amphibia > Anura > Dicroglossidae > Nanorana > Nanorana parkeri. Next base: position 46,332 of record NW_017308615.1, on the reverse strand, counting down.
GTCTCCAACAATCTCCTGCCTGCAAATCTGTTATATACCTTCCTAAAGGAAAAAATAAGCTTCGGTGTTGATGCACATTGCCCAATAATGTTTTACTGTTTTTCCCAAAAAATCATTAAAACAAATTGCAACCAGCAAAAATTAGGAAATATGGCCTGCGAAAAAATACATGCAGCCAGTTATCAGTGACAGGCCCTACACTCATCTGTCCCTATGCACTGTATCAGCAGCATTGCCTATACTTTCCCTATAACAGTTAAGCACATTGTCAAAATGGCTACTGAGAACCCTGCCTTTTTATAGTAAAGAACTGACACATGGCAAGGTCCCCATTATTGGCCATTCTAAGCCATCTGACCTAAGTTCAGTAACAGTGTATGGGACATGACAGTGGACTGGTTGGATGATCCAAAGAACCCTTTTAGCAGTTCACATATTAGTGATAATTAGGGATGAGCACGGGTTCAGCCCAGAAGTTTCAGAGGAGCTCCTTCCGAATACCGAAGGAAACTCCATCTGTGCCACTCAATCAGCTACAGATGGATAATTCCTCAGCTTAACATAAGCAAAGGGACAAGATACAGTGACATCATTGATCTTATACGGCTTTGAGGTCATATAAGATAAATTGCAACAGCACAAGCATCCTGTCCCTTTGTTTAGATGCAGCTGTGGCCTACAGTTGATTGGGTGGAGCTGCCCATGGCATTTTCTTTGTTTAGATCAGTTTCAGATTGGGTTCAGACTGAACCCGAGCTCATCCTCAGTGGTAATGCACAGCATAACCTGATTATAGAATTGGATCAAATGCTTTTCCTATATTGCTGGCAGAGCAAATCATAACAGATCCCTTAATCTCTCGTTTCTTTTCATTAAAGGCAGCAATGTGATTGGGAATGGTATGCACATTAGTTATTTTGCAGATAAAAGTTTGACTGTATTTTTAAAGAGATTTAATTCATTTTTTACATTCTGTGTTTATATATTTGAAAATGTCAACTTGACGGAATACATTTGTAGCCAGTGGCAATCAACAGTGCAATTTTAACTTTTGAAAGAAAGTAAATAAATAAATAGATATTTTTATGTTTTCCCTGCTTTTAATCAAAAACATATCTGAGCAAAATCCAGGGGGAAAAACATGATCAAAGGGACAGAGACTCTGGCTCACTTTTCATTTATTGATGCTGTCTTATCCCTGCCTGTTACTCAAATAAATTTGTCAGACTACGGAATCTATGAATTATTTCCATGGATTTGTGCAAAACCATAAACTCTAAATGTATTTTTCACCATGCCTCTACAACTTGTTAGCATTCCTGGATGAAAATGTAGGGATATTGACATGCATCTGATAAATGAATATCCTGAGCAGTTCATTGATGCCAACTGAAAAGAAGAATTATTAATGAGGGTTGGCTCTCTTCTACAGAACATATTAATTATTTATAAAAAATATTCTGTTTCGGCTTATTAAAATAATTTTTTTGTGCACTCCACTTCCCAGAAAACTTAATTTTTTTAATCAGAAAGAATGCTTTTAGTAGATTTATTTTACTAGAAGATGAATATAGTCTTGGGTTATTAAACTGGAATGAAAAAACACATCTCATTAGAACTTACATGGTGATTTTTATTCTCACTAGTTTCAAATAAACTTAATGATGCAGAATACATTTTATGCTCATACTATTTTAAAATGGTGCCTGGAGCAAAATAGCTTCCATTACTGCCAGTTTGGTATTTCAAATACAATTTGATGTAATTTACTTCAAATATATATGGATGATGAAGGATAATGGTAATTTTTTTTTTTAAAGTAGATGTCGGTTGTATAATAAAAAGTGGTTTGTAAAATAGTGAGTTTTTACTGTTAAGTGGTTTCCACAATGCACAAAATGATTCAAGATGTAGGATGTTTTGTCCTATTCTTGATCAATCATCTTTCTATATATGAGGTTTATGCAGCATGTTACAACTGGAATCAATGTATAACTGGGCACATCCACAAAGGAACCTTGCTACTAGAGTCAAAAGCATCGAGGCATTCACATTATTTTTACATAGCATTAAATCAGAAAGATACAATTCCTAATTAATAGACACCTAAACATGAAAAAATATGGTGGCGGCTTTTGCTGAATTTCTTCTTAAAATGCTATTTGCCTGCCCATGTCTACCATCAATACTTTTCTAGTCTCCTATTGTGTATAATTGTTTATTGCCAGTGACACAGAATGCATTAAAGCAGTATAACAAGCAAGGATGTAGGATTTTAGGAAGGAAACACTTCCTTTATACAATATTCTGTTAAAGCGGACCTTTACCCCATTTTACTAAAAATCACAGCCTCATGCAGCCCTGCTTGCTGATTTAACATTTTATTACATTCATTAGTTAAATAAACTTGTTTTTAATTTACTTACAAATAGAGTTCATCTACTTCTTGGTCCAGTTCTGGCACAAATGATGTAAGTGCCAAAGCGTTGCATCTTGGGAAGGTTACATCAGCAGAACATTGCTTGGAAATCTCATCTGTAATCTCATGAGATTTCAAGGAAAGGCATTTTCCTCCCCTGAGATGATGTGCATGGTCACATGTCTAGTCATATGTACCAGAAACCCAGGAAGTAAAAGGAGAGCTAGTAACCTGCCCTTAGTTAACATGTACAAGACTAGGGAAGAAAAGAGAACTAAGGTATGCAAAGAATACAAAACCTGCAATTATCTAGAAGTAGGTGTTGTAGATTGTCATTACTTAACATTTCTAAATGCTTGTTGTTAATTTAAAGATACAGCTAAAGGTCCGATTTAAAGAGAAGCTATTATGGATTATGTCAATTTTATTTTAATCTTTAAATGTTGCTCTGTGTATGTGTGTATATCTGTTTTAATATCTATATATTCATTTTTTTTTGTGTTTTTAATAGAAATCTTTGACAGTGTTGTAGGGAAGGGGAAGTGGGTTCAGGATGAATCACTTCTCTGACTCATTCACTTGTGTGTGTAACTTTCAACTTGAGCTACTGAGCTCTTAAACAATGGGCGCCTTTCAGCAAAGTTTGTAATGATAGATAGCTACATATGTGGAAAGGTGACTAGAGCTCCATCTGCTGACTGGATATAGGAATACTAAATATTTAAATGCATTATTTCATATTTAACTACCAAAAATGTTTCAGTCCTGAGTAAAGTAAAAAAAAAAAAAGCAGTTTTTGTTTTTGCAGAGTAGAGCTTAATGTACTTGCTATGTGATAGGATATACCTGTTATTTCATAAGATTCATTATTATTTATTTCTTCATTCATTCACTCATGAAACTAAAATTGGTTACTAAAAGCAAATGTTTACGTTTTTAATTGTCTACAGTAAATACCAGTTTTCCTTCTTTATTAACTCATAGATGGTATTTTTCTATTATATGTACTCAGTACTTGGTTTGGGCCCCTTTTGCAGCACTTACTGCAATTACTTTTGCACGATATTCTAATTATTCGAGTTTCACCTGTATATATTTTATTTTATTTTTATATACACACACACGCATACTGTATATTCCATGCTTATCTTTCCTTCATACCACAGACATTCATGCGTCCAAACTAAATCTTGTTGCCACACACACCTCTGTTTAATACTGCAGCCTTATATTAAGCCAATCAACTATTCTTCTGCCAGTACAGTTTAAGTAGATAAGTAGATTGTGAGGTTGTCTGGCAGGGATCTGGTCACAAAACTGACTACACAGAATTACATATCCTTATGCAAGTAAAATAGTTCTTATATTTATATCAAGTATATTAATTCAGACTGGGAAAAGAAGGGGTAGCATTGCAAGCCAGTCAGGCTTACTATATTGCACTGTCAGGGTCGTGCACGGCGCTTCTGTCCCCTTCAGCGCCGCGGCGCCTCTGCCGTGACGTCAGGAGGGGTCACGCCCCCTGACCGCGGCTTCCCCTTATAACCGCTGCGGAGACACACCCTCGGCGTTCTGTCAATGTGGAACGTCGAGCGTTGTCTCGCACGAACCGCTGAACCCTACAGGACCTGGACTTACTTGACGCCCGTGGATGTCCCGAGGGACACTCAACTTGCCTCAATCCAGCACTCGGTCTCCTCTACCCAGCCACGCTACCTCCTCCTAACCAACCTCTGAACCCAGCAGGACGGAAGGGTCTCCGCTCTACAACCCAGCTCAACCGCAAGTATCAGGGCACAAGATAATTTATGCACTGCTTCAGCTGCAATACCATACCCTGCCTGTGCTGTTAGCATATGAACTGCTTGAGCTGCAATACCATAACCTGCCTGTGCTGTTAATATATGCTTGAGCTGAAATACCATACCCTGCCTGTGCTGTTAGCATATGAACTGCTTGAGCTGCAATACCATAACCTGCCTGTGCTGTTAGCATATGAACTGCTTGAGCTGCAATACCATAGCCTGCCTGTGCTGTTAATATATGATCTGCTTATACTACTGATTGCATCTACTTGTGGAAATTCATACTGCTCATACTACTAAACCATATTGATTACAACTGCTTGTGGAGTACTGCCCGCACAATTACCATACTGCTGTGGTATAGTGTAGTGCCGCTGCTACCCCACCAGTAGGGAACTACATTTCCATCACCTCCTCAGGTAGTCTGACTACCCCCATAGTTCCAAATAATAAACCCTACTTATTAACGGCCTGGGATACATGATGTGGAACAGTTCCCTCTCGCACTGAGTGTATTAGGGAACCGTCTGAACTGATCCAATCCCATAGGCCATCTCCATAAACAGTTCCGCAGCTGTGATCCAGTCCGGTACCCTTGCTGGATCGTGACAGATTGACAGAACCCTTAAATTGAAATGGATCCAGCGGAACTCATTTCGCTTGTGATGATCCTCACCCAAAGAGTCGAGACTCTGACCACTAGGGTCACTGATTTACAGGAAGACAATCAAAGACTTCGCACATATATTGTGGGCTACGTCAACAACCCCCTCCAGGGAGAGACGGACCGGAACCTAAGGTCTGTTCCCCTGAAATCTTTACCGGGGATAGGAAGAAATATCGGGAGTTTATAAGTTCGTGTCAGATTATGTTCGAATTAAAACCCAGAACCTACTCCACCGATGGATTGAAAGTGAGGTCTCTTATCTCATACCTCCGGGGTGAACCCAGAGCATGGGCCGACACCTTCCTTCTGGAGGAAGACCCCATCCTCGAATCCCTACCACAGTTCCTGCATGCTATGTCCTTATTGTACGAAGACACCTGCAAGCAGAAACAGCGATCCACAACCTGAAACAGGAAGGTAGACCCGTTGAGGATTACATCGCTCAGTTTAAGCGCTGGGGAGCCGAGACTGAGTGGAATGACATAGGGTTAAGGAATCAGTTTCGGTTGGGACTTTCCGAACCTCTCAAGGATGAACTTGCAAGGGCGGAGCTACCGCCTACCCTGGACGCACTCATGCGCCGAGCTATCACCATAGACCGCCACCTTCGTGAGAGGAAGGCCGAGAGGGCTCCCCTTTACCCTCCACCTCCACGTCGCACCCCATCAACACCTATGGCAGAACCTATGGAAATTGGAGCTCTGCGAGGTCCGCTGACCCAGACCGAAAGACTCAGAAGATGTCAGAACCAACTATGTATGTATTGCGCAGCCCAGGATCATGCAGTGGACGCATGCCCACTCATTCGCAAGAAGACGGAAGGTAAGCAGAGTCCCATTTGTGAGCTGCTACCTGTTAAGACTGCCCCAAGTAATTATCTCTATGTCTCCTTAACTCTACAGTGGGAGCAAAACCGCGTACGCACTGAGGCGATGGTCGATTCAGGGGCCTGCGGCAACTTCATCGACGAAAAACTTGTGATAAATAATAAAATCCCTACCTTAGCAAAAAATGTTCCTCTTGTCGTTAGTTTCATCGACGGTACCAGTTTGAGCACAGGTCCGATCTCTCGGGAGACTCAACCTCTGCACTGGTTGTTATCCCTCAAAACCACACGGAGTACCTGGCTTTTGATGTAATCCTCTCACCCATGTTCCCTGTAATTTTGGGGTTGTCTTGGTTGAGATTACATCAACCTACTCTCCTGTGGGCAGAAAACACACTTCGGCTTGCCTCCCCCTATTGCCAGGGGACTTGTTACCCGCATTCTGCGTTGTTACCGCTTTTATCCGGGACTATCCCCCCGCAATACTCGGAGTTCGCCGACGTTTTCAGTAAAAAAGCGGCTGACACCTTGCCCCCTCACAGATCATACGACTGTCCCATCAATTTGCTCCCCAGGAGTGAAAATACCCGTGGGCCGTGTCTATCCGCTCTCAGAACCTGAGCTAAAACACCTCAAAACCTATTTAGAAGAAAACGTCAAAAAAGGATTCATTAGTCCTTCTACTTCCCCCGCAGGAGCGGGCATGTTTTTCGTGAGGAACAAAGACCTAACCCTACGTCCCATCATAGACTACCGGGCACTGAACAGAATAACGATCAAAAATCGCTATCCCTTACCACTAATTCCAGAGCTCATGGAAAGACTACAGACCGCAAAAATATTTACGAAATTGGACTTAAAAGGGGCCTACAATCTCGTGAGAATGCGCTCGGGAGATGAATGGAAGATGGCTTTCCGCACTCGATACGGCCTGTTCGAATATAATGTCATGCCGTTCGGGCTGTGCAACGCCCCCGCCACTTTTCAGGCTTTTGTAAACGACGTCTTCAGAGACCTCCTAGATCTCTGCGTCGTAGTCTACTTGGACGACATTCTGATATTCTCCAACTCGCTCATGGAACACAGGAAACATGTCCGGTGGGTACTTGCTCGTCTCCGTGCACACAACCTGTATGCCAAACTGGAGAAGTGCACCTTCGAGACACATACTATTCCTTTCCTGGGGTTCATTGTCTCTCCAAAGGGGATCGAGATGGACAACGCGAAGGTCGAATGCATCACCAGCTGGCCCACACCCAGATCCAGAAGAGCTCTACAGAGATTCCTAGGATTCTCAAACTTCTATCGTAAGTTTATAAAAAACTTCTCCTCGGTGGTCAAACCCTTATCAAAACTTACCTCCGTCAAGACAAAGTATTCCTGGAGTCGGGAGGCTCAGATTGCATTTGACGAGCTCAAGACTTGTTTCACCACCACACCCATACTACGCCTCCCCGTTCCAGAGTTCCCCTACATACTGGAGGTTGACGCATCAGATGTTGCCATTGGCGCCATCTTGTCCCAAAGGGACATGCACTGTACAGAAGGATCTGGCTGATAGAGAGAAAAGGGTTCACCTAATTAGTGTATTTCTGCTCATTCACTATCCAGTCGCAAACTGGGGCAGGCCTACAACAACCTACAAAGTGTATAAAACAGAAAAACATCTACATCAAATATTTGGTGTATCGCACCCTTTGCCTTTAAAACAGCATCAATTCTCTAAGGTACACTTGCACACAGTTTTCAAGGAACTGGACAAGTAGGTTGTTCCAGATATCTACAACTAACCACAGATTTAAGCTGTATCAGTTGCTTCTGTCAATTCAAGTAATCCAAGACAGATTTGATGCAGGCTCAACTACTAATGCCAACGAATAAACGTAAAATGCAGACACCAAAAAAAAAGTTTTATATAACACAATTTATATATTTATTATATATTATAATTCCAGTCAGGAGATATGTGTTACTGGCAAGAAGAGCTTGGATGGTAGACATACTGACTGGGATTCTATAGTAATTGTGATACATCAATTCCACCAGTCTAAATAATTCCCACACTGTCGCCACAGTCAGGTGTAAGGTGTTGTGTATTTGTTCATTTGTGTGCATTGCCCTTTTAGGAAAATGTTATTGCATTTCTTCTTTAAGATAGCAGGAAAAGATTTAACAGGAAGTGTGTGTTTAATAAAGGATTGAGACCTGTCAACAGTTTGTCTATACTCCTGGGATACAACAATGGCGACAAGGACACCTGAACCCTCTGTACAGCCTCCGAAAAAGTTTCTGTGGCGCCCTGGAGAGTCTGCAGTACCCTGGGATCTCTGGTTTGAATGATTTTTAATATACTTACTGGCATCTGGCCTGGATGGGGTCTGACCAGAACAGAAGAGGGCCTTGCTGCTTAACTCATTGGTTTCAGAAGGCTGTCAATTTTTTTCAACTCTAGGTTTTTGGAACACTGATGGAAGACAACCTCACCCTAAACGAAGAAAAATGTTTTTTTTTAACGCAAACTGAGGTTGAACTTGTAGGCCATACAATCTAACGCTTACAAACTAACATTAATGCTATACATTAATGACTCAAGCCCTTTCCCCAGATGAACAAAAATATTCTGCAGGAGAATGTGAAGCATTGGCCTGTACATGGGCATGTGACCAATGGCATCACTGTCTTTATGGTAGAAAGGTACTCTGCAAACTTACCACAAAGCCCTCACTTCCTTGCTATCAGCATCAGGATCTGCCCATTGTCCTCTTCGTATACATTGGTGTTCAGGCAGGCTGTTTCAATACAACTTTGATGTTTGCTATTGACCAGGAAAGTTGACTTAAGTGATGGATTATTTGGCCAGTGTTGTCCTCCATTCCAAGGGGGGGGTGGGGGGGCGGAGGACTAAAAATAATAACAGCCACTTGTGATATCCATTTCACCAGTCCTCATGGTTACACCATAGGATCTGGAGACTGCATCTCAGAATGATCCAGTAGTTTAGGAAGTACTGACCTACTTACAGGGTGAAAAGCCATCTGCCTTACCAGGACATCTTCAGCCATACTACCAAATAAGAACTTAACTGTCACCTGAAAAGTTTGCCTTGTTACAAGGAAACATAGCAGTAATTCCAGCTGCACTGCAGGCTTCAGTTTTAGAAATGGCCCATTTCAGTGTGGTACCGACTAAACATCTTTGCAGAGCAGCAGTATAGACAGCCAAATAGAAACTTTAGTTCACAGTTGCCTGGTATAGAAAGCCAAATAGAAACTTTAGTTCGCAGTTGTGAATTGTGCTTACTCAGTGGGAAACATTAGAAGAAAACAGCTGATCCATTACAAGTCAGACATTTCCCAAAAAGCCATTGTTATACAATCGAATTAGATCAATGGGGAGAAATTATAGTAGTGCCAAAGCATCAAACATACTGCTTGGTAGCTTATGATTTGTATTCAAAATGGCCATAGGTGGCTACAGTAGGAATCATGTCCGCTAAAGTTGTCATCACAGCCTTGGAAGGATGGTTCTCAAAGTGGAGACTACCATTACAAATCATTACCAACAATGGCCCACAGTTAATTTCAAAAGAGTTTGATACTTTCCTTAAATCAAAGGGAATAAAGAAACTACTGTTCTTCAACACTACCAGTCAGCTTCTCATAGCACCACAGGGGAATCACCTGCAAAACTAATGATAGGCCGTGATCTATGAACACCATTCACAAGCCACCAAATGAAGTAGCAGAACCAACTTGTGAGCTAGAGTGAAGAGATACCAGGCCAAAACAAAAACCTACAGTAATGCAAAAAGAAACTGCAAAGACAACTGCTCTCATCCCTGGCCTGTAGGTGAGGATAAGGATACCACCATTGAAGTCAATGTTTGACCTGAGTCAAAACCTGTGCAAATCCACAGCCAAATGGGATCTGTAACCTATAGACTGGAGGATAGATCCACTTGGGTTGTGAGCAGCTTGGTACCTGTTTGAAATTCTTCAGTCGGGCAGGGGACTGCTCATAATTGGGTAACCTGGGATGATACATCTGGCCATAACATACCACCACAAACATCTAGGAGTCTGGACAACATCTCGCAATCCCATATACTGACCAGTGGTAGTTGGCAGAGTTCAGAACGCACCAAAACTTTATCTCAGCTCCTGATTGACTATGTTCTCTATAACATTATCAGGTCTTGAAGTGTAACAGAGGGGAAGACATTTTTGAATATTTGTTTATTTCTGTGCATTGCCCTTTTAAGGAAAAGATATTGCATTTCTGCTTTAAGATAGTAGGAGGAGATGTAACAAGAAGTGTGTGTTTAATAAAGGATGGAGACCTGTTAACAGTCTGTCTATACTTCTGGTATACAACATAAGAGATTCAGCTGAGGCAGGAAGTGAGATTTGATTACTTATATGCTGGCAACATAAGAGAAGAATGAACACCAAAGACACATATTTTTATTTAAAAAGTCACTATTCTGCTTTAAGATTAGAGCTCTGCAGAGCCACACCATCATTTCCAGGACTTTTCCAATCCTTCTTTTCACCTAAGACACTGTATTTCTTTATGAAAACATTTTAATCTGCACTTATAGATGATATATTAATATTATGGGAAATAAAGCTGCCACAATAAGGACAAAACAGTCCTAGAAGTGAAAACAATGATTTTGCGGTGCTAAACCTCCTTAGTGCATATTAACTAGATATTATAAAATACTGATTTGAATCTTAATGTGCCATAAACCTTATATTGGTGAACAACGAAAACCCTTTAAACCAGATGAATATGAATGAAAAAATAGTGAACTTTAGTTTAAATTAGTGAAATTAAGATCGATTTGCGGTGAGTGTGCACTACCCTGGGGGGCCACGCGTGTAACACTTGGAGGATCGGTTTTGAATCACTAGCACTTTACCCATTGATTTGGAGGTCTTCTTTGAAGGAAGATCATTTTCTATTTTCACCACAAGAAAGACTGTTTGATTATAAGGGTCACGAACTATTCACGTTTGTCATATCTGGTAGTTTTTATATCCAGATTGGTATTGTATCACTATCATTTTTCTGAATGTTATACACATAATATTTTTTTGGTCTGATATTCACGTTAATACTGGATTAGTGTGTTTTTTACTGTGATATACTCACATAATTCTCACTAAGCTGACTGTACACATTATTATTTTCTAGCAATTGGAGCATCTTATTTTTTTCATTCATATTCATCCAGTTTAAAGGGTTTTAGTTGTTCACCAATATAAGGTTTAAGGCACATTAAAGGAGAACTATGGGGTTAAGGCTTTTCCCCATAGTTCTCCTTAGGGTAATGGGAGGACACAGACTAGCGTCCTCCCGTCACCCTAGGATCAGTATACCGCGAGCTGTAGCTCGCGGTGTACTTAGACGCTGAAGCGGATCCCGACAATTATGCTGTGATCCGCCCAGCTGCGTGACTGACAGCTGGCTCGGCCTATCTAGAGGCAGAGCCAGCTGTACCCGCCCCCTCCCCGTCCGTTCCACCAGTCAGCGCAGGTGGATCGGAGCGGGGAGGGGGGGATCCAGCCCCTCCCCTGTCACGGCAGAGAGCCGTGACAGGATCGGCTAGAACTATGAGGTGAGTGAAAAGCACTCACCTCATAGTTCTCCTTTAAGATTAATATCAGTATTTTATAATATCTAGTTAATATGCACTAAGGGGGTTTAGCGCCGCAAAACCATTGTTTTGTATTTCTTTATGGCTTTGGCTGATGTTTGGGGTCATTGTCCTGCTGCAGTATGAATATGAATCAAACAGCTCTGTGATAGTATTGCATGAGACTCCATGTACACAAATGCAGTGCCAAACCTGCACAGAACCTTCACCTCCACCTAAATTGCTGTTGCCTACAGACACTGATCCTTCTACCTCAAGGTTGTACCTTGTACCAAGACTTCAACCTTGTTGATGCAGCAACACCACTCTGTGTGTTTTTGAGGTCAGTTTTGCCATTGTTGAGATTTTTTACATTAAACTGTCTTGAGCTACTTTAGATTGTTGGTTTTTCCTCACCCAGTTTCATTCTTCCTACAAAGCTGACTGTGTGGTTTGATTGTGTTCCAACCTACACTTTATCTTGTTGATCATTATCATCCATTTGGTATCTATATAATTCGAATAATTCTCTATGACTAAGCCTGTCATTTTGGGTGAAGCGCGGTAGGCAAGAACAGACCTAAGGAGGGACTGAGTGGCATGTCTGGAGTCTAATAAGGTTGATTGTATTTGAGTGACGGAATCAGCATGCATGTTTGGAATTTGGGACTGAGTATTTAAGCTAATTGTTTAAATATACACTGGACCATATGTCTGAGAAATCCTTGACTGGAAAATAGGTCATCTCTCCCTTACCCTTAAGATAAAACTGCACCCAATTATTGAATACCCAGGCACTTTACAAAATACACACTAGACACGGAAGTTGCATTGCAATGATGCAGCTTTATACGCTGTATATGTATCGGCCACAGTTTATGACAATAACAACTGTAGTCATTCATTTAAAAATAGATTGTCAAAATCTTTATTTTGGCTAATCTGAGATGTACTAAAATCGATTCTATAAAACATAAACTTAAATTTGTGAAGGCAATACCACCCCCAACATCCTACTTTGGTTCAAGAGTTTACCCGGGCTTCATCAGTTCAAACAAACTTGCCATAACTTCTAATGACAACTGACCTGGCTAATGAAGATAAAAATCTGGCAATTCCATTGTTGTTTCTGTGATTGATGAGGTGGCAACCTACACCGATTCTAACATTCATCAATAACCTCCAACATGTGCCACTCTGCAAGGCTTTATTTAATGCCATCTCAGTCAGCAAAAAGACACCGTTCGTTGTGACAAAGTAACCTGGTAATGGATCTAAAAACACCGATAATACAATGAAAAAAATTAACAATTATCTATGAACAATTGAACCCCACATAGGAAAAAAAACTTGTGCCTGTAGAAGTGTACGCTTAAGCCCATCTCTGAATCGACAAAATCATCAGTCCTTAAGAACAACAAATGGGGGAGGGAGTTCCTCCTGCTAGGTGCTCACAAGGGCGGAGTGAGGGAACGATCCTTCCCTCAAGCCATCCGAGCTCACCACTCCTCCCCTCAGCATTCCCCTGATTAGAGACCTTGCCTTTACCCCAAGTAAAATCTCCGTGTTTCTTAAGGGGGATAGGGCAATCCTTTACAGTGTGCAAGCGTTCTTTGGAGAATTTATGCTGTTTTGAAGGCAAACTGTTTACACACCAATTATTCATTTGATTTCGTTTTTTTAAATTTGTTTATGCACTTTGTAGATGGCTTTTGTATAATACTGTATTGCCTTTACTCATCAGTGCAAAGGCAGTGTACAATTTGTCAATTGCTCATGTTTTACACTTCAAGGGGGCATATTTATAAAGCAGTAAATGTCACATTGACCAAATAATTGCTGCAAGTAAATCTTCCTGGTGCATGTGTTTTATATCACAGGTAATGATTAACCACCTGTCACTGTTTGGTGACTGTCATATTCACTTAGATAGCGCTAGGTCTTATTTTTGGGGGATGTCTTACTTTCGGGGAAACACGGTATGTCCCCAAGTTTTCCCCCAGTATTTTAGCTTAGAATTCTGAAAGAATTTAAGAATTTCTATTCCTCACCTAAATTAGGTTGTTTGCTGCAGCACAATCATCCATGCATTTCTGCGCTCATTTATTCTTTTTATTCCACTTAAAAAAAAGCAATTCTGCTTTTTCCCATCATTTTTGGCATACACATTCTTAATGTTCTGCAAATCTGGGGGCGTAGCAGGGGTATGTCCATTGTCTAAATACATTGTGATGAAAGGTGTCCCTCATTTTCTCAGAAAGTTGGGAGAGATGATAAAGGAAGATGGTGAGATGACTAGATGGTGTTGTTGCTAGAACCACCAGAAAAAGCCTTGTTTTTAAAATTTAAATGAATCAGATGAGGTGCTGCTGCTGTATGTAAGTCAAGCTAAGTGTGCAATAAAAAAAAAACAATTCTACGGTCAAATATGGGCTGCAAGAGTACGCTGTTGCTGAAGCTGTCTATGAAAATTCCACTGTTCCATAACACCACAACACAGGGCACACCCTTATCATTTAAAGGATTTTCTTCAATGTCCCTCTTGAAGTAGCATTAAATAGCCCTCTTCTTAACTATGCTAAATAAACAGTATATATTACTTTAGTGAATTACTTAATTTAGTGGCATAAGTGTCCTAGTGTCCTGCTTTTAAATGTTATATTTTCCAAAATGCTAAAATATTATATTCTTCTATAATTGCATTGTAACAATCCTCCTAATCTACCAAATTCTGTAACAATCAGTACATATATGTTCCCATATGCACAAATTTGTATAAATATATTTTTGATTTGTCAAATATATAACTGGGCATATAAATATATAAATGGGTCTGCTAAGCCAGCATTGACTAGTATTACATGGTATTTTGTAATACCTACTGACAATTCAATGTCTGTGCTAACAGAAATATGTTTTAACAGCAGAAAAACTGCTTGATGATACAGATGTTCTTATTAAATGAAGCACAGTTCCATGGATTTGGAGCATGGCGAGCAACCAAATTACCACCACAGTACTCAAGCTGTGAGATCTTATTATTAATTAGCCAGTCAGCAAGGGGTATAGAACAGATTCATTCTTGTACCAATGTTGTTTAATGACAATCAAAGCTGATTTATTTCTTTACAACTGAGTAAGATCATTCCACTTCCATATTTAAACTATTTAATATGTAAAACAAAACCCCAAGATTCGCTTTTGGTATCAGCTTTTCAAATGTTCTTGTTTTATGTTCAATGTATCCAATATCTATTGTGTGACATCTGATTTATGCTTTTATATCTGGTAGGAATCAAAGGCAGAATGAGTATGATTCACTAAAGGAGTTGAAAATGTTCACACAATTTCATCTGCACATGATTGGATAATTGAAGTAACATAACAATCATAAAATCTTCAGTATAATCCTTTAGCATCCCCTCAAACATCTTGAAAACTATTAATGGTAGGCTAGTTCAAAGTTCCCTGGTAAACATACAGACCCTTTTTTGTATATTGGAACTACATTTGCACTATGCAAATCAGTCGGTACCTTTCCAGTCATTAAGGAAAAGCAGCCTAGCTATCACCGAGCTAAGCTCCTTGAGGTTTCGCAGGGTGTAAGCCATCAGGTACCATGGGCCTCTGGGTTGTACTTGCCCCCTGGGCTAAAAGTTGCCAGTCAGCCCCTGGGCCCAGGTGACTTGTTTATATTTATCTTTTCTGGTCTGTTTCAGACAATTGGAAGTGTACTTCCCTTACATTGGTATTAACAGTGCTTCTAATAATTCCTCCTTTCTGTTGTGTAAAAACTGAAGAAAAGAAGATGTATTTAACATGTTAGCTTTATCCATTCGATTGTGATCAAAGTCCCAAATTCATCCTTCATAGTGCTTACTTGTACCATACTTACCTTCTTACTGTCAATACACTTATAAAACTTTTTTCTTGCCTTCTGTGGCAATATGCTTCTCATAATTTATTTTAGCTGCTCTGGTTGCATTTTTTGCATTACTTATTACATTCATTTTAACCCTTAAATGACGTGTCCCTTCGGTTTTGTATTTTTTGAAAGATCGTTTTTTACCCTTTAATTTGCTTTTTAAGACTAAAATTGAGCCACATATGTTTAATGCTTTGCCCTCTTATATTTGTTACTTAATGAAAAGCAACAGTGAATGCTATTATTCAACATACCCTTGAATCACTCGCACATCTTTGTGTCCTTTTTTAAGAATATTTGGTTCAATTCGTATTATATCGCAAGCATCACAACTTTTTGAAGTTGTTTTATTTCAAATTTAAAGTTCTAGTGGTACCCACATGTCTCTTTCCTTTTGCATACATAAAACGTAATTACCCTGTGGTCACTATTTCCCAAGTTGTACCTAACTTGCACGTCTAAAATCAGATCAGTATTATTAGAAATCTCCAAATCAGGCAGAGCATTTTTTTTAGCTGTGGTTTCCACCATTTGACCCATCACATTATCCTGCTTAGAGTTAAAAAAATGTCAAGCCTTAGTTAAATCTTCAGTACCATCTGTCCAGTCAGTGTCTGGATAATTGAAGTCCCCTATAATAACATCACCCTGTTTCCTAGCTAATTCTGTCTGTGAAATGAGATTCCTCTTCTCTTCCTGCTTAATGCTAGACGACCTGTAGCATACGTTCATAATTCATCTATTATTTGTAGTACTCATATGCAGCTCCAGCCATTAAGACTCTGTTCCATCACAACACTCATTTGAAATAGCGTCTCTCACACTTACTTTCTGATTGCTCTTGACATATAAGAATCCCCCAACTCTTCTATTAAGCCTATGTCTTGTAAAGAGAGTATAACCTTGGATATTCGCAGCCCAGTTCTGTGAACAGTCCATCCAGGTTTGTGATATTCTTACAAATTCAAAATCTTCCTCCAATGACAAAAGTTCTATTTCATCCATTTTATTTGCCAGACATTTATCATTTGTATACATGCCTTTTAATTTTGTTTTGGTACCTAGTTTTTTTTAAATAATTTCTTGCTCTTAAATTGCATTTGGAATTGATAGACTTACTGCATTGGCTTTAGGTAATATTATTTCCCAGCTGTCTGCTCACCTCGATAGCCTGTATATAGGAATATATTGTATTGTTTCCTCCTCACTATACCTTAAATTCTCTTCATATCCGTCCCTGCTTAGAATCTAGTTTAAAAACATCTCAAACCTTCTAGCCATTTCCTACCTCCAAAAAACTGCACCCTCTCATTTAGATGAAGTCTTTCCCTGCAGTAGAGCTGGTAGCAGACCAAAAGGTTAGCTCAGTTCTCCATGAACCCATGCTCAGCAATAATCACAGTGCCCCGGCAGTATTAAGAGTGCCCCAACAGTTGACACAGTGCCCCAGCAGTAATCACAGTGCACCCAGCAGTAATCACAGTGCCCCAGCAGTAATCATGGTACCCCAGCAGTTGACACAGTGCCCTAGCAGTAATCACAGTGCCTCAGTAGTATTCACAGTGCCCTAACAGTAATCACAGTGCCCTAACAGTAATCACAGTGCCCTAACAGTAATCACAGTGCCCTGGCAGTAATCACAGTGCCTCAGGAGTAATTATGGTGCCCCAGCAGTTGTCACAGTACCCCAGCCCCAGTAGTAATCACAGTGTTCCAGCAGTAATTACAGTGCCCCATCAGTTATCAGTAATCACACTGCCCAGTAGTAATTGGTGATCACAATGCCCTGTAATAATAAGCAATCACAGTGCCCTGGCAATAATCAGTAAACTTCTATATTGTAACCTCTCACGAGAAGGGCCCTCTTAACCCTATTGTACTGAAATTGTATTGTAACTGTACCTTCTCCCCCATTTGGCAAAGCGCTGTGCAAACTGCTGGTGTTATATAAATCCTGCATAATAATAATAATCACAGTGCCCAATGCAAACAGTAATTACAGTGCCCAGTTGAAATCAGTAATCAGCACTAATCAGTAATTACAATGTCCATCAGGGGTCCATCTCTTCTCAACCTCACCTTATTCTCCTCTGCTCCTTACAAACCTCTCTAGTTCTCTTTTTGCAGGCTCTTCTGCAGGAACTTCTTGGTCACAGTAACAAGCTAGCCAGCCAACCCCCTACAGCAGGGATCCATAATGTCTACCCATAGCTCCCTCTCCACATTTTGGATCCCACTTCTCGCCTCCCTCCTACTATGGACTCTCCAAGCTCTCTGCTGCTTCAACTTCCACAGAGCAGCACATTGGACAATTTAAGTGTATGTTCACACAATTTATTGTGTGAAGATTCTGAACCTCTTAAGTAAATCATCCCACTTATGTTACTGCTCTGTAACCTAATATGAGTACATTGTTTTACTGCAATATCCAGTCTTGATTGTCTTCTACTGGTATGCTTTACCAGAAGATACCTTCAATTATAAAATTAATAAAATGTTTTATATAATGCAATACTTTTTATAAATGCCACATTAGCACAAATTGTACTACATATGTACTGTATGTGTACATGTATATGTATACATCAGACAGGGTTTAAAGCATCTCTGTCACTTAACTGACAAAAAAGAAAGTAACCTACAAAAGAAGAAGCTACATGCTCACTTTTTTGGCAGGTGACAGGTTGTAACTTCACTCTCTTGAAGAGCTCTGAGTGCTGCTCCTATCTGACACTTCCAGTTGTGTTGGATAATTTCTGCTGGCCATTCTGGTTTCTCTTGCTGCCTCCTATGTCATGTAGCAGGTGGTCATGAAGAGAGACAGGAGAGGTCCTGTCTGGGGTTTATGTATCATCCAGATTCCTGTCCTACACTTTCCAGGACCTCTAGTCAGCCCCAGGTTTTACACATGGACTGACCTGACCTGTCTGACAAACAGTAGGTTTGTGGAGGTTGATAGTTAGGAATGTGGTTCTGTGTAGTTAGTGCAAGGACATGGCTAGGTTTTTGTTTTGAAGTTTTTTATTTAATTTGAGCACTGTACACCACTGTAAATAGCCTGTATAAAGCACCAATAAACACACCACTGTTTCAAGGACAGTCACTTGACTGGTCCCTGTGCTTATCAAGATTGCTAACCCCAGGGAGCAATTACACCCACTACCTACTCCCCAGCTTGCAGTCAATACAGGACACAGTAGTAATTGGTAGGAGGAACCGCAGTGGCCAACAGGGCACAAGCTACATGACACATCACTTTTAGCAGCAGGAGCTGAAGGAGATTCCCAGTATTCTGGGTATGGAGGAGCATGTGATTTACTCCATGTGACAAGGCTGGACCAATCAGTGCTGTCACAAGGTGAATCCATAGCCCTATGTAGTCTATGATTCTGGCAAAAGGAAGTTATAGAAAAAGTATATGCTGCTAGAAAGGGCTAAGTTAAAGTGAACTTGTTGTTTTGCCATACAGATAAGTCCCCAAGCTAACCCAGCAATAATGTTGTTTTAATCTACCATCCTTAATTTACATTTCAACAAATTTCCTGTTATCATGTCTTCCGATCTGGCAAATCTAGCATTGTGGTGTCACTGGACATCCACAAGGCCTCGGATTCGGTACAATGGGAATATATACAGAATGCATTGTTTAAATTATATGCAAAGGCCTTGAATAGCACTTATTTTGTTACTATAACTGTTGATGTGATAATGTGTTCATCACTTAATTCATCACTGCAATAAGAGATGTGTAGACTGTTTGTTTTTTTTTCTTTTCTCCTTTTTGCCCAATCCCTATTGCCAAATAGCGAGTGAAGACACAGCAGAGCGGCGTGTTTTTGCATGCCTTTGTTCTTTTTTCAGTCCGCATTGGCAGTAGATTTTGGTTGCGGCAATCAGATGTATTGCACAGGTGCGGACTGTCCGGCTCTCACACGTTGCCGGCAGCTGGAGCGCAAGCCGGAACTACCCTGCGTTCCACACAATATTGATATGTGTGGACGAGGGGGCAGCGCTTACAGTCCGGTTACCAAGGCAACAACCCGTGCCTTTTGAATCAACGGCCCGTTCCCGTTTGCGCACCGTTGGTGCTTCTGATTTGACTCAGGTTAGTGGTTTTTGAATCTCTTATGGCGGGAATGGGTTCAGTGATGAAGCTGCCTCTATGAGAGGGGGCTGCTTGTAACACACAGTTTGATGTCTATTTAAAGTTGATGGTTTTTCAGTGTTGTGTCATTCTGAGCCTGATGAACGGGACCCCATGAGGCCCCGAAAGCGCTTGCATTGAATGACAATGTGTCATTAAATGGACTATTGCTTAATTACCACTATGATGTGCTGGTGACATTATTTCTTCATTTATGTTATTCACGGTGCCGTCTGTGGTCACTACAAGCACCCACCCGTCTGCACGGGTCTCTTGGATGTTCCGGTAAGGAGTGCAGCAAGACCTCTGGTTCCTTATATACAGTATATGGGCAGTACTGAACAGAGTTGGAGATTGGACCCGGTTGTATTAAATAGATAAAATGACTCTACACCGACCCAGTAGTGAGGGCGCATACAAACAATCTCAACTCAGAGATTATTCACTCTGTATGTTTGTATATACCGACTTTCAGCAATAATCTTTCTATTCGACTATTTCAACCCGGGACTGCAAGATCCTGGAGAGGACTTTCATCCCACTAACATGGAAAAAACTATTATCTTTCCTATTGGACCAACACAGCCAGAAATATCCTGGATACCCCATTTCAGTGTGTAGACAAATGTAAATGCCTAGGGATCATGATTTAAAAACTACATACAATGACTATGACCCCTTACATTAAATCTGAAAGGGTGCATAAACTTAATCAAAATCATCTACCTCCAAAACTCTTGCATGTCCCACATTCAGACCCGGTGTACATTACACACAAACAGTTTTTATCTATATATGCTTTACATTTTTAATTGATCTTGAATGGGAAGTGCCATTCAAAAAAAAAATGCCACTGTTTTGACAGCCACTGTTCATATGAAGTCTGTAAAACCACTGTATAACTTTACCATATAAGATAAAGGAAAAAGTAAAGTGTATGGATGAACGATCAGCTATTCAGACTATCCTTACACAGCTGCAAAAATAAAACACCTCTAGACCTAGGGGCAATGGTATATCATAATGCCAAACCATTGCACAAGGGTACAAATTTACAACTCCTAATACACCTTAACGGTTCAACCTGCACTTTAAAACCTTGTATGGTTATATAGATGCCCTATTGTGGTCTTACAGAGGAATTAAACTGGATAACCATCACTTGCTGTTCAGGCCCAACTTGGAACACTACAGTAAAGATCTGTAATATTTTCTGCACAATGGAGCCTGTGCTTGGTAATCACCAATCACATTCAAACTTCCAAGGCTGGTATGAATCGGATTGGTGCCTGTGAGAGGCATCATAGTAAGGCACTAATGGCTTCTGTGTGTGAAAGGCGGTAGAAAGGAGGTAGTCCCAG
>NW_017308615.1:1201-25470 GCF_000935625.1 Nanorana parkeri | reverse complement strand
AGGTGTCCCAGCCTCAAAAGGGGGGGGGGGGTGTTCCAAGATCACCAGTTTAAAGACAAAGAGTACTCTGGACTGACACAGCACAGCAATGCCAGCATGAAAAAATACTATGCAGATAGTCTGTGCTCCAAATAAGCATCTCAATTTTGGATGGAGTGTACCTTTTAAAACGCCTCAATATTTGGAAAAAAAGAGGAAATGATTATAAAAAAGAAGCATTTATTTTAATACATACAGAAATATCTTGCTGTCAAGAATTCACCGGGCATATTAATAATTGGAAAGCTGGCACATTTATGCCAGGGATCAAACGTTTTAAATGTTATTCTTCAGTTCTGTTACATGAAAGACTGACTTATGTATGCAATTATTTTTGTTTACATTTATTAGATAAAGGACTGTATTGAAAAAAAAAACATTCTTTGATATAAAATGTTAATAAATTTGTGACCTTTTTACTTACACTGCATGCTTCTAGTTAAAGTAAGCAGACAAACACTATTAGCATATGATGACCTCCAACTACAACACAGTTTTCAATAATGAAACAAACTCTGTGCTTTGCAAAGTATAAATACAGACAGCACTTTATATTAATTAGAGGCACTGATAGATGGAAGCGTTTTTTGAAACAAGCAAGCTAATTGTGCATCAGGCAGCTGATTCTAGTTAGAGAAATATTGTAGTCAAACTAAAAAAAAGCAGGAAAATACCAACAAGGAATAGAGCCTACCTGCCCAGAGCTTTTCTTAGTGCAGGAATTGCTGAAGAAATGTTCTAGTCATAAAGAAACAGGTTTTCTGGGAACACCTAATGCTAAACCTAAAATTCTCTATCCAGGTATTCCAGTTTCTACTCATCATCACATTCATCACCCTCATCATCTACAAGGGTTCACATCTCTGGTCCACTTCAACTGGAGACTACAGGAAGAAATGTATACAGAGACATGGAGATCTTTGTGGGTCTGCATGGCACATAATAAGAGGCTAAAGTTTTATCCAGATACTGTATGAAAACCTGGCTCATTCTACCAACAAGAGGCTATGGGACATTTATATAAAGCTTAGATTTAAGCTGTACTGTATATGCAGATTTATGGAGATCTCGGAGTGTCTGCATAAGGTCTGTCAATAGCCCTGCCTATTCTACCAATAATGGGAGTTTTATAAAGCTTAGATTTAGGCAAACTAGTGTTTTTTAGACAAAAAAAGAAAAAAAAATAATATAAAAAAAAACCTTTTTAGTCGGTAAATATGAGGTTTCATATAAATATTTTTTCATATGCTGACAAATTTGCACTAACAATTGAAGCGTTACAAACAGTGAAACTGAGGTTTGTTTTCACACAATAATCCATATTTCAAACATTTTACATAACTAACAAACGAATAACATTAAAACAAAAACATAACATAACATTAAATTAATCCCTTCTGACCTCCATATTTTGCCCACTAGTCATAACTCAGTCTATATCTGCATAGTGCTAACCTTCCCATTTTCCCCTTAATGTGAGTGTCTTATATTACAATTAACTTTTATTATTAACTACCTATTACTTTTAATTTCATTAGTGTTTTCATATCTTTACAGTTCAAGTCCTTCGACCTGAGCAGTGAATTTGTGCCTTCCATTAGTTACTACTTTGTGAACCCAATGTTCTGTGCACCACCCATATTATATCATAATACAAAATAAACATCTTTTGCTAATCAAAGTGTGATAGTATGTGTCTTTATATAAAATACTAAAAAAATATTAATTGTGCCTAATTATATCCTTAACTCTTATCTAAATGACTACAGGTGATCTTAGAATTAATCACAAAAAATAGTGCTAATCAATACATCCTTCCCTCCCTCCAACCTTCGCCCTCCCTTGCCTAACATCATTTGTCGAGTGAGGTTTACATACCTATATCTCTGTGTACTACACTTTAACAATGTAAAAAACAACTAGCCGTTCAATCATGTGTGTTTAAACAAAAACTTCCCCTGTACATGATTTCGTTTTAGGTCATGACCTTATGGTTATAATTATTCCAGAAAAAGAGATTGTAACATTTTAACACAAAAATACAAAAATTAACGAACATTCTATGGCGTCCTAGTCCTTTTCTTACTTTTTATAATTGAATTAATGTTTGGAACTATCCCTAATGTGATATACGAAGGATCCAACCCTATAATCGTTAGGTAGATGAGGACATCACTGTTAAGTACTCTTCTGAATTCTTATATATAAACCACACCTACCATATTTCACAGAATGTTGAGTGCTTTCTTTGGCTATTGAGGGACAATTCTTCCATAGAGCACATATTATTTATTCTTATAAACCATTCCTTTATTGGGGGAGATTCTATACGCTTCCAATAAATTGGTATCAAACATCTTGCTGAGTTCAGCAAATGAGGTATAATGGACCTTTTATATCCTAACAATGACCCTTCGCTATTATGAAATAGTATTAACCAGGGGTCCATGCTCAAGGGTATACCCTGTATAGAGGAGATAATCTTACCCACCTCTGCCCAATATTTATTAATAATGGGACATTGCCACCATATGTGTGCCATAGTTGCCCTCATACCACAGCCTCTCCAACACAATGGTGAGTTACTAGGGTCCATTGAATGTAATCTTACTGGCGTGAGGTACCATCTCGACAGAAGTTTATAATTCATCTCCTCTATATAGGATATAGGAGATTGATATCTTACATCCCCGTTGCAGAACCCTCTGTTTTCCTTGTTCTGATAAGGGGGTTCCCAGTTCTTCATCCCATTGCAGCATGAACCCTGGAATTGGTGTGGGATCTATTTGTGACAGTAAATTAACCAACAGTGATATGCTTCTCTTTGGACATGAAGATCTCGATAGTATCACTTCCATTGGATTTAAATAATCCAATTAGATCATCCATTGATCTAATTGGTTTTGGTAATAATTGCAGGAAATGGGTTAATTGAAGGTAACGCCACTTATCCATCAAAGATGGTGATAGTGATAAATCAGCCGTACCAGCCTGAAGTGAATAGCCGAACGGTGTTCGGCTCACTTCACTTCAGATCGGTCATTCACTCGGCTGCCCTCGGCAGCTTTGTGAATAGACCCCATAGTATCGATAACAGCTTTAATACCTCTTGGTCCATCACATGATGCAATCGTAACGTGCCTTCCTCTAACCATTTAATAAATTTTGGGTCTAAATTCCCTGGTTGAAAATAATCATGTCCTAATAGGGGCATTAGGGGTGAGTTATAACTCCATCCTGCTTTCTTATGCAATAAATCCCACACTGTTAAGGTTTACCCCACTAGGTGGTACCACTCCTTTGTTGTGCCTCTATGCTGCCTCGGTAACCAGCAGATTATGTTCAGGTTTGCCTTACATATTTTAAACTCAACATCCACCCAGAGTTTAGTTGTCCTATCAAAATGCCAGTTCAGTAGTCTGGTCAATACCACTGCCTGATAGTGACGTTTAAAGTCTTGGAGTGCTAATCCACCTTGTGATTTTGGTCTTGCTAAGGTGCCATATGAGATCCTCGCGTTCTTCCTTTCCCAGACATATCTAGATACCATTGTTTTTAAGGTTCTAAAAAAGCTATTAGGTAGGGCAATGGGGACCATCTGATATAAGAATATACACTTCGGTAAAATGTTCATTTTAACTACATTTATTATACCGATTCATGAATGATATAAAGCGGTCCATTCCTGCAAATCCTTCCTAATCTCATTTAAAAGGGGGATATAGTTATAATTAAAGAGATCCTGCTGGTGAGGAGTTAGATGAATCCCTAGATATTTCAGTTTCTTAGTCTGCCACCTAAATGGGAAACTTGAACGTAAAAGATATCATCTCTCTAGATGACAGATTAATATTTAATATTTCTGATTTATCAAGGTTAATCTTAAAATTAGATAGCTCCCCATATTCCCTGAATGCAGCTATTAAATTTGGGATAGATATTCTAGGCTGTTGGATATAAAACAATATATCATCAGCATATGCTGAGTACTTATGTTTGTTATTTCCTATAACTACACCATGAATATCATTATTTCCTCTTATGTTTGCTAAAAAAGGTTCCAGTGATATCGCAAATAATAGGGGAGAGAGTGGGCAACCTTGGCATGTGCCGTTGCTCAATGGGAATCCCTCACTTAGACCCCGTTCACATTGAGCGATTTATCGCGCTGTAATTCCCGCGATATCGCAGCAAATTACCGCGCGATATCGCGCTCCAATGCAATCCAATTGGGCAAAGGGTCCTGCTGTTGCGGGTCGTGTGTCGCTACAGCAGGACCCTTTTTGGAGCAGATTTAGCCGCGATTCAAGCTTGCTCAATGCAAGCTTGAACGCGACATCGCGCGGCAAATCTCGCGATGTCGCGCAATATGCAAATCGCGCGACAAACGCGCGATTTGCATATCGCGCAGTGGGAACGGGGCCTAAGGGTACCATTAACTCTAACTTGCGCCCTTGGTTCTTTATATAGTGCTAAGATTCAACTCATCATTTTACTTCCCATACCCATATATTGTAATGTAAGCAATAAAAAATCCCAGGCCACCCTATCAAACGCTTTTTCTGCGTCTGTTGATAGTAATAGTGTAGGCTGGGATTGTCGTTTTACCTAGGTCATTACTGCTAAAGTTCTCAGTGAGTTGTCTCTTGCTTCTCTGCCAGGAATGAACCCAGTTTGATCAGAAGAGACAACCTGTGATATAAGTGGTGAGAGTCTCCTTGCTAAAACCTTTGCAAATAGCTTAATATCCATATTTAATAATGATATTGGTCTGTAGCTAGCGCAGCTCATGGGATCTTTATCTGGTTTGGGAATTACTGTTATGTGTGCGAAAGTAGTTTCTAAACTAAGTTTTCCATCTGCCGTTAATGAGTTCACATAGTTAGCCAGCCGGGGAAGTAATATGTCTTTAAAAGTTACATAATAAGCCACTTTTCCTTTGGCCATTTCAGAAAGACTACTCTCCCGTTCCCCAACCTCTATCTCCTTTTCCAATTTTCCTAGGGATTCAGCTGGGAGTGATGGTAATTTACCCCTCTCCAAATACTTGCTTATTACCTCCTGTCTATGATCTAGTGTTTTTTGCGTCAATTTTTCTGATACATTATACAGTGTGAAATAAAAAAAAATTCCCATTGTTCTCTTAAGGGTCACAGGAGGAGATATACTAATTGGCCGCTATATGCTGATTTTGCGGAGCCATGCTGCAACCGGGACTGAATCCGGCAATATTGTTGGGATACACCCCACTGCCTGTCCGTCCCTCCAGTCAGTGCTGGAGAAATGGAGAGGGTAAGGTGGAGTCTCAGCAGTCACCACTCTTTGAAGGGAGAGATCGGTGGTATGTAACCGCTCAGTTCTCGATCAATAGAGCCGACATGTGACAGCTTCAGTGTCACACGTCGGCTCTAATTATGGGGATAAGTGTAATTCACTCTCCCCATAATTCTACTTTAATGTTTAATTTATATATGTTATGGTTTGGGTACCTACTAGTAGTATGTGGTGAGGATGATATAGTTTTAGACTAAGTTATGAAAACTGTATTTCTTACTTTAGTACACCAGGTCCATTAAACCTGACTTAGCTTTAAATGTTTATTCATTCATGTTCATTCATCCATTATTATTATTCGGTTAATATCATTGTAATATCAGTACACTGAAAGTATGTTCTCATTTTCAAATGCAGTGTTGTATTTATGAGACAACTTTCCACACTTGGAATTAACATATTGTAGCTATATTGAACCTTGCTGTTATTTCTAGGATGCTTATTCATGTAAGGTCATGGTCAGATGGTTGAATTGATGAACAATTTCTCTATGTCGATTGGTGCAGAAAACTTGCCTGTCCTGTCAGCTGAGCATGCATGTGTATGCACTGTGCACACACTACAAGTAAGGTAATGTTTTAGTGTGAAATCCACTCAGCAATTTATCTGATTTCCCTAATGATCTAGTTCTAATTTATGAATTTTCCCACTATGGAATTTTATACAGCCAGGGGCTACTGTTCATGGCTGTATTTGAGGCTCCACCTATTGGAAATTCACATTTTGCACAGCATAAAATCCAGATAACACCAATCCTGGTAACTCATGGTTGTACAGTATAGGAACTGACTTATTCAACACATGTTGACAGCCTGAAGTCCTCTATCTGTGGTGAAAACTTTTCACAAGTTTCCTAAGACAAGAAAAATCAGCTAACAAGTCCAGCAAAAATAACACAACTAGTGTCTGTTGAGGTGACATCCCCTGGCAGGTAACATGGGCTTACCCGAGGCATGGAGTCTAAGCACCAGCTGGTTTTCACCAGATATCCTGATGGTGGAGATGGGTTTAGCTCCTTGCTGGTACCAGGTGGTATTCCCGGGATCGCCCTACCAAGGGATGGACAAGAACAGGAGGGATCCAATGAGGAGACAGTAGTCTGGAGCATGGTCAGTACAAGGCAGAGATTCTGACAGGTGATAACCAGAGAATGGTCAGAAGGTAAAGGTCTGCAGCCAGTGGACAGGAGACAAAACATAGTTGGATCCAGGCAGGGGTTGAGGCAGGTGGCTAGCAGAGAGCGGTCAGGCAGTCCAGGTCGGCAACGAGCAGTCAGTAGATAAGGCAGGAGCTGAGAGCTTCAGTAAATCAGGCCCAGGCAGAAGATCAAGGCAGGCAACAAGTGGAGAATGGTCATACGGTCCAGGTAAGTATACAGGATACAATAGTAGTATTAAAGCTCTTGGTACAAACAGGAAGCTGGCTTGAAGACAGAGCATTAGCCCCTTGCAGAGCTGTTGCTTAAATACCTCTCTGAATCAGAGGTGACATGCACAGCGTCACTTCAGGGCACTTTGGATGTCCTGGTCCAAACTCTGTGGCTATCATTAGCCATACTGACCCAGATTCTGCGTGAGCCATTAGAAGTAATGGCAGAGCTCCTTTGAGCACCATTAGAGGTACTGGCAGGTCTTCTGGAAGTCCTGGCTGGGGTCCTTAGAGAGGATCTGTAAAACCCAGCAGGGACTCTGAGAGTACCATAACAGTATCTTGGCCAGGTAAACATTAGTTTGACAGAAACATTGATGATTGTCTGCCTAGAAGGCCATGGCTTAGCCTTTACTTTACATATTACTTTACAGTGTACGTGCGTAGTCATTTGGGCGCTTAGTGACGGAACTTACAGTGTACGTCTCCCATTACTAAGAGGCTAATCCAGTTTCATCTCTACCCTATCTCTATCGGTGGGAATGAAGGGGGGAATTAAGTCCAGTGCTACATTTGCCTCAACATTTGTAACTAACCCGTAGGACTTAGAAGCATAACATCTTTTTTATTCAAGTCTGCCTTTATGACACTGTTAGAAAGAGTATAATTAAACAAATCTAAGTATTTAAGTAAGTTAGTAGCTGCTGGACACAAACTAACTGATACAATATTTATTATTATTTCATACAGAGTATTTTTATGGTCATGTCATGGGAAATAACTATTAAACAATGTAATTAAACTTACATGTAGAGATTCTTTTTCACTAGGAATAAAACTGTATGCACCACAAAGGGTTTATGATACACTTAAATGATGAAGAGAACAATTAAAAGGCTTTGTGTGGGCCTGTGGGAAACGTTAGACCACAGTTTAACAGCCTGACTCTCTCTAACTATTTTCTATGGGAAACTCTGAGAATATTCAATGTATTTCAAATTGTTTTCATGGTAAAACAGTGGATAGTTGTAAAATAAATAGCTTTTTCTACAAAGCATGGACCCTAATGTGTGCAAGATTAAAACACTTTTTCTACAAAGCATGGGCCATAATGTGTGCAAGATTAAAACACTTTTTCGACAAAGCATGGGCCATAATGTGTGCAGGATTAAAACATTTTTTTCTACAAAGCATGGCCCATAATGTATGAAGTATTAAGCTGGAAGAAAATGAATGTATGAAACTATGCTACAAAATGTGTTAACCCATACATTAATATACCTTTAAATCCTGTAACACATCCTAAATCTAATTAATATAAGCAATTTAAAGTGAAACTGCTGTATAATCTTTGAATATTGGATATTTTCACAGAGCACGGAGAGATGTGTACGATCTGTGTCATCCTGCTGATTTCACATTGGCTTCAACTGGTTTCAACTGAGATGTTGAAGGGTAGTGGGGGAACAGAACTGCTTCCATCTGGCCGGCTTAGTATCCCCAGTATTTGGCCGCTATATGCTGATTTTGCGGAGCCATGCTGCAACCGGGACTGAATCCGGCAATATTGTTGGGATACACCCCACTGCCTGTCCGTCCCTCCAGTCAGTGCTGGAGAAATGGAGAGGGTAAGGTGGAGTCTCAGCAGTCACCACTCTTTGAAGGGAGAGATCGGTGGTATGTAACCGCTCAGTTCTCGATCAATAGAGCCGACATGTGACAGCTTCAGTGTCACACGTCGGCTCTAATTATGGGGATAAGTGTAATTCACTCTCCCCATAATTCTACTTTAATGTTTAATTTATATATGTTATGGTTTGGGTACCTACTAGTAGTATGTGGTGAGGATGATATAGTTTTAGACTAAGTTATGAAAACTGTATTTCTTACTTTAGTACACCAGGTCCATTAAACCTGACTTAGCTTTAAATGTTTATTCATTCATGTTCATTCATCCATTATTATTATTCGGTTAATATCATTGTAATATCAGTACACTGAAAGTATGTTCTCATTTTCAAATGCAGTGTTGTATTTATGAGACAACTTTCCACACTTGGAATTAACATATTGTAGCTATATTGAACCTTGCTGTTATTTCTAGGATGCTTATTCATGTAAGGTCATGGTCAGATGGTTGAATTGATGAACAATTTCTCTATGTCGATTGGTGCAGAAAACTTGCCTGTCCTGTCAGCTGAGCATGCATGTGTATGCACTGTGCACACACTACAAGTAAGGTAATGTTTTAGTGTGAAATCCACTCAGCAATTTATCTGATTTCCCTAATGATCTAGTTCTAATTTATGAATTTTCCCACTATGGAATTTTATACAGCCAGGGGCTACTGTTCATGGCTGTATTTGAGGCTCCACCTATTGGAAATTCACATTTTGCACAGCATAAAATCCAGATAACACCAATCCTGGTAACTCATGGTTGTACAGTATAGGAACTGACTTATTCAACACATGTTGACAGCCTGAAGTCCTCTATCTGTGGTGAAAACTTTTCACAAGTTTCCTAAGACAAGAAAAATCAGCTAACAAGTCCAGCAAAAATAACACAACTAGTGTCTGTTGAGGTGACATCCCCTGGCAGGTAACATGGGCTTACCCGAGGCATGGAGTCTAAGCACCAGCTGGTTTTCACCAGATATCCTGATGGTGGAGATGGGTTTAGCTCCTTGCTGGTACCAGGTGGTATTCCCGGGATCGCCCTACCAAGGGATGGACAAGAACAGGAGGGATCCAATGAGGAGACAGTAGTCTGGAGCATGGTCAGTACAAGGCAGAGATTCTGACAGGTGATAACCAGAGAATGGTCAGAAGGTAAAGGTCTGCAGCCAGTGGACAGGAGACAAAACATAGTTGGATCCAGGCAGGGGTTGAGGCAGGTGGCTAGCAGAGAGCGGTCAGGCAGTCCAGGTCGGCAACGAGCAGTCAGTAGATAAGGCAGGAGCTGAGAGCTTCAGTAAATCAGGCCCAGGCAGAAGATCAAGGCAGGCAACAAGTGGAGAATGGTCATACGGTCCAGGTAAGTATACAGGATACAATAGTAGTATTAAAGCTCTTGGTACAAACAGGAAGCTGGCTTGAAGACAGAGCATTAGCCCCTTGCAGAGCTGTTGCTTAAATACCTCTCTGAATCAGAGGTGACATGCACAGCGTCACTTCAGGGCACTTTGGATGTCCTGGTCCAAACTCTGTGGCTATCATTAGCCATACTGACCCAGATTCTGCGTGAGCCATTAGAAGTAATGGCAGAGCTCCTTTGAGCACCATTAGAGGTACTGGCAGGTCTTCTGGAAGTCCTGGCTGGGGTCCTTAGAGAGGATCTGTAAAACCCAGCAGGGACTCTGAGAGTACCATAACAGTATCTTGGCCAGGTAAACATTAGTTTGACAGAAACATTGATGATTGTCTGCCTAGAAGGCCATGGCTTAGCCTTTACTTTACATATTACTTTACAGTGTACGTGCGTAGTCATTTGGGCGCTTAGTGACGGAACTTACAGTGTACGTCTCCCATTACTAAGAGGCTAATCCAGTTTCATCTCTACCCTATCTCTATCGGTGGGAATGAAGGGGGGAATTAAGTCCAGTGCTACATTTGCCTCAACATTTGTAACTAACCCGTAGGACTTAGAAGCATAACATCTTTTTTATTCAAGTCTGCCTTTATGACACTGTTAGAAAGAGTATAATTAAACAAATCTAAGTATTTAAGTAAGTTAGTAGCTGCTGGACACAAACTAACTGATACAATATTTATTATTATTTCATACAGAGTATTTTTATGGTCATGTCATGGGAAATAACTATTAAACAATGTAATTAAACTTACATGTAGAGATTCTTTTTCACTAGGAATAAAACTGTATGCACCACAAAGGGTTTATGATACACTTAAATGATGAAGAGAACAATTAAAAGGCTTTGTGTGGGCCTGTGGGAAACGTTAGACCACAGTTTAACAGCCTGACTCTCTCTAACTATTTTCTATGGGAAACTCTGAGAATATTCAATGTATTTCAAATTGTTTTCATGGTAAAACAGTGGATAGTTGTAAAATAAATAGCTTTTTCTACAAAGCATGGACCCTAATGTGTGCAAGATTAAAACACTTTTTCTACAAAGCATGGGCCATAATGTGTGCAAGATTAAAACACTTTTTCTACAAAGCATGGGCCATAATGTGTGCAGGATTAAAACATTTTTTTCTACAAAGCATGGCCCATAATGTATGAAGTATTAAGCTGGAAGAAAATGAATGTATGAAACTATGCTACAAAATGTGTTAACCCATACATTAATATACCTTTAAATCCTGTAACACATCCTAAATCTAATTAATATAAGCAATTTAAAGTGAAACTGCTGTATAATCTTTGAATATTGGATATTTTCACAGAGCACGGAGAGATGTGTACGATCTGTGTCATCCTGCTGATTTCACATTGGCTTCAACTGGTTTCAACTGAGATGTTGAAGGGTAGTGGGGGAACAGAACTGCTTCCATCTGGCCGGCTTAGTATCCCCAGTATCCCTTATGTCAGCTGCATTTTCCACTCTGTGCTCATGGTCGCTGTAGCTTTTATGAGAATGCCTCCCCTACTCTGCTGAGGAAATAAACAGCTATGATCAGTGACTGAGAAGCTACTGATCTTAACAATTATTTCAAAAAGTGACACCCCCCGATGGGTGCTGAAAAATAGCCCCACTCTGTGTACCCTGTACAGCCCACTGTCTCCACTGTGCCCTCAGAACTTCTGCTGCTCTTCCCCAGCCTGTAGCAGTGAAGAAAGTGGGCTGTGCAAGGGAGAAGGAGCCAGCACCCAGTGTGGAGGATCGGATTGTTCAGGATGTCGAGCAGAAGATCAGTTAATATGCGAGTCACATTTACTAATCCTTTGGCTGTCTTGAATTAACACTGAGATGTTCAGTGCTGATCCGCCCCGCTGCGGTGCACGAACACACTGAGGGCCCATTCAATGTGCTGCACTGCATTGTCACAACTCATCTTTGTACTCGAAAAAAAAATAATTAAATTATATTCAAAGATATATACAGCAGCATGATGTGAGGCATTACCACACATTGCGATGCACTGTGTTGCGATGAAATGTATGTGTGGAATATTTTATTGCAACAAACACAACGCACACACGCCACTGCAGATCAGGTTTTTTAAAGCCAACCTCCAGATTTTTAGCATATCACGGAACACACAGTAGCACCATCTTTATATTCTACAAATCCTGTGCTTTCAGAAAATGTGTGCATTGCATTTATTTGTATTTTTTTTAAACTCTAAAAAGCTGTAAGTGAAAAATGATTACATCTACAGTACAGCTCTGTGATAGAGAACATTTAAGTACAAGTAAGAAACTAATGAATTTTGTAATTTTTTGGTGTAACTGTATTTTATTTTGAAGGCATGTTTGAATACAATTAAATAAAAATTATTAAATCAAAACAGTCTAAGATATAAACAATCAACGTCCCCCCCTCAGTGGGCCACGGTAAAATTATCAAACGTGGGGAGCACTGCTTTAGAGTGACTATGAATAATGGTTGTAGAACACTCTACCACCAACAGACATTGCGGTGAAATAAGACCCTTCAGGCCACCAGGAACACAGACAGATTTGCAATTTTTACCTCTCTAAGGCCCCGTTCTTACCAAGGCGGCATAATTTTTGCGCATTTGTACGCACGGGTTCAACATGCTTTTATTTGGCATAAATTTTAGCGTGTGTGAAAACCCACACACACTTGAAGACGCATGTTTTGACTGGCAGCTCAAGAAACATTATGCTCCTTTGATGACCATGTCCCCTGTAATGAGAGGGTATCCAGAACTTCCCCTTTCCCAGCCCAAGAAGCTGTAATACATTGTAAGGGAGGAAGAATGTATCCCCGAGGCCCTACAGGCATTGAGGGCAGCCACAGGGCCCTGCTTCCAGTGCTGATATGGCACCAAATTCAGGAAAAACCAGCACTCCCAATAATGGCTCATGGCTGCAACACAATGTTTATAGTGTTCCACGCTACCCAAGCAGGGGACTAGGAGCAACACACTGGGCACCAAGAAAGGACGGGGAGAAGAGGGGAGACAGGCAACCCACTTACCACAGCCGCACAGCTTGACATATGAAGCAAGGTACAGAAGCCATTGTGGCAGGCATAACACCTTGTGGCAAGGAGGTCTTCAGGGACGGGGCTTCCCCAGACTGGTGGACCACCTTGGACCTGTATAGCATCCTGCAGCTAACTGTATGTGTGTTATAATTAATCGAAATTAATCGATTAATCGATTTTAAAAAAAATTCGATTAATCGAACAGGAAAATTTTAATCATTACCAGCCCTAGTATTTGCTATATATAATGAGGGAAAAAAAAGCATTACCTATTTTTTTTTTTTAAATATGAGTGTTGATAACGGAAAAAATATTTGGAATTTTCAAAGAGTTGAAGAATCTAATGGGCATTGGCTGTGGCACTTCTTTTTTTTTTGCTTTGATTTACAAAGTATTTTAGTTATCACATTATATTTGCTTTTCATCAGCTTCTAGCACAGAGTATACAACAAGGTATTAAAAACAGAGATTTAGAACATGACTTGAAAGGCAAGTAGCTAATAATTACGCTCCCTCATTCACCACCATGTGTATTCCAATTTTGATATTAAAAAAAATGACCTTTTTTGGATGCAGAGCTATCTGATGAAGAGTGAAAGGGGAGATAATAGGATTAAACACATCTCACAAAGAGATACATATTGGATTTTTAAGATTAATGTATTGTTCTCCACAGATTTAACTCCAATGTCTATTCTGCAGCACACAAGATATCAGGGCACATCGAAAGACTTTGATGCTTGCAAAAAAAAATACATTGAAGAATGTCTTCACAGTATTTATTAACAGTCAGTATCTATTTCCTATGATTTTTTAATCTTTCTGTTCTTCCTATTTTAATTGTGGATGGAAACAACTATTATATTGGCAATACACTATTATTACTACTGTATTTGTTGTTACTTATCCTTAAAGTGAACCATGCAGGCAAGGCAACATGTTCACTTATTTCAGCTCAATTTTACTGAAATCACACCGCTCATTCTACTGTTCACATGTTACTTTATACATTATGGTTGAAACTATGTAACCCAAAGGCATACTATCATAAGAATCATATGATAAAATAACCTAAGGAGTGGTAGGAGAATGGAGTTCAGTTGTTTCATTTCATGATCCATTGTCTGCTATTTGTGATATAGTATAAGACAGATAAAAGTATTTAAATATAAAAATGTACACAAGTCGTCCTTGGTATTTGATTTAATCACAATAATATTAGTGAAATGTCTATATATAAGAGCTGTTGTTGAGTTCAAAATCAAAGTTTTTCAGTAACAGTGTAAAAAAAATATGCTCCCATAGTGAATCCCACCTTTTTCCCACAACACCAACAGAGCCATCTTAGAAAAAGTGGAGCGAAGAAATACTTGTTTTTAACAATTAATGCCCTATACATTAGACTACTGTTTCCCAAACTTATTTGGCTGTGCATCACTTTTATAACCTTGGTCAAGTCTAGTTTCCACAGTTTATGTTTTTCAAGTGCAAAATATACACTGATCAAATCACAGTGTAGTCATACCTACTACTAAATTACACGCAGGTTTAATATTACTTACCTGGGCATATTGTTTTACTTGAATAATAAATAAATAAATTACAAACCCAATCATATCCAATCAATAAATGATTAATTTGACATACACTATATGAAACCAAAATCAATAAAACGTAATATAACCCTAATGTCATAAAAAGTCCCACATTACACAACCTCCCAACCAATTTGCATATAAATGTATAATAATGAATATTTACCAATATTTCTGGACTGCAAAAGATTTAAAATATAAGGTGATAGAAAAGCATTGGGACTGAACTAGTATCTTCAAAACAGATAATAAACTATTTCACATACACTAAATAAATCTGTCCGTTAACATCTGATAACATAATAGGAATGTTTTGTCAGACTGTAATACAATAATGGACTTTACCAATCTACATCTTTCTGAATTTGATTTAATCCCCTCGGTGAACATGAGAAGTTTTTCCAGAGATGGGCTGATGACCTACTGTAAGTATACAGACAATGAAAGTTGTTTCCCTATTGTCCTACAGGGCTCCAGCCAAATGCATTCCAACTCAATAAAGACTAAAAATTCCAGAGTGCCTATTCCTTTATGTCCACTGTGGACGTCTCGCTGATGACTAGATGGGTGTGTGAGGATCAACTACATGTGCTTCAGATAAATACATAAAATAGAATGACAGCAATTAATAATTCCGGAAATCATAAGATCCTCTCAGATCCTTCCAAATTACAATACATTAAACAACAAAAAACAAATTTAAATTGATTATTTGCTGTTTACTGTTTACATTTAAATCCTGCCTGGATTTAAATGGGGGACCCCCTGTGCTGCAAAGCAGAAGTGCAAACCACTACCACACTGTGCTGCCTTAATGTATATTAATAAGGAATAGCAATACCCAGGAGCAGGAGCTTTGGCATGGACCTAAAGCAGTGGATTAAGATAGAACAGACATATGCTGTACTGTACATGCAAGAGATCACTCTCTGTCTTTATATATTCAAGAGAGTGAGCTCATGTCAGCAATACCAAGGGCAGAACAAGTGTAAACCCATTCTCTAATGCATTCCAGGCAAGGAGACTAAAGGTGGATGTGAAAGTTGAGGATATGGCATGTGCGTTCCAAAGCAACATCTGTCCCAAAATTTCATAGTGAGCAGTCATTTCTCAAGCTTCCACGCACACCTGAACTAAAATGTATTATACCAGTAAGTCAATTTCTGGGGCTTTATTAAAGGTTTTAGAGGTGGATTCCTAGGCAATCTAAAAACATATATCATGTTTTAGGTCCAGAGGTTACCCAAGGAAATACCATGTCTAGAGATATAGATGTGAAAGGTCATCTGAAATCTAACATACTCATACTCATAACACTAGCTGCACATAAAAGTACCACATAACAGTCCTGTGGTTAGGCTTAATGTTAATAAGTACAAGGCTCTGTGTTTAATGATGTTATGGTTACTTCAAAAGGTGGAAGCCTGCAGGTGTTATATGGCAGCAATAGCGAGAACTCTGGAGGACTCTCACATGGGCTTCAATAACTTCTGGATCATTGAGCCATTACAAGTGTGTCAGAGTGAGAAGTTAGAGTCAGACAAAAGTCAGATGTCCTTACCTTCTTGTTCTGGGTTAGTTAAACAATTCACAGATTCACCCGGCGAATCTCCGTGAACATTCATTCTGTATGGCTCTTTATGGCCACTAGATGGCATTAAGGAGCTTAGAAAATAATTATTTATTTTCCTCAGCTCCATCTAGTGGCCATAATGCAGCAATAAATACAATCCCTTCATTGATGTACATTGGTTACTTACCTGAGCACTCAGCACCCTGCTGCCACTTTGTATAAGCTGTAGCTGAGACCAAATTAACCCCCATAGACTACCATTTAGACAGCCCTGTTCTACATTGTTTATTTAGTCTGAACATGAACAAATAATTCCTTACTCCAGACTTTGTTTAAGGTTTGGATGGAGTGTAAAAAGTTAAACTATCTGTCCACCGATTGAAATATTACCCCTCCATTCCTGCTTCAGGGAAAACTCAAAGTTTTGTGTTTGTCTAAATTTTAGCACTGGGGTTAATTTACTAAAGGCAAATAGGAAAGTTTTACTTTACAAACAAAATATCTCTTAGCTTAGTGAATGTGCTGAAAGAATACCCAATTGCATGCAAGGAAAATAGAAAAAAAGTCCATACTAAATTTACCTTTTTATGGTTGTCACTTCCCTCATCTCTCCTCCCTCCCATTTGTAAAAAAAAAATGTATGTGTAAAGATGTGATGCACATATCCAAGGAAGGATTTCCTTCCCCCATAACCGCTATAATAAACAGAGCATGAAGAGGAGACAAAGAAAAGAATAAGTGCAATGTTACACTCATTTATCCAATATTTGTCTTGTCTCTTTTTTGTTAGGTGCCTACTGGGTTTAATTGGAAATATAAGTGACACCCTGACAGCATTTAGTTGAAGTTTTCTGTCAGTACCTCATTTATACATCCTGAGTCAAGGTGGCCATACACCTTACAACAATCGCCTGACTTTCGTTGTGCAATGGTTTTAAGGTAATTAAAAGCTTGTACGATCTGCCCATCTTGGACAGGCCGATCGTACTTGAGATCATCCCAAGCCCTCTCCGCTAAGGGGAGGGCTTGGGCGGGCGGCCTGAGCGGGCAGTGTGCGCTTACGCCCACCGGCCCGTTCAGTATTTGTCTTCCGAGCACGCCACTAACCCGCCGAAAAGTGTGAATCTTCGGCGTTCACTGTTGCAAACAGTCGGACGCTGAAGATTCGTTTGGCCCCGTCTTAAGGAGCCTCGTGCGCCTGCGCTAGGAGGAGGAGGAGCCGAGAGTCGACGTGCGCGTGCGCCTCGAGGAGACGCTACAGCCCGTTGTGCACATGCGCGGTCCCGGATCGTGATCCCGGGACGTAACGAGGTAGGCTTCTTACAAATGGAGGTAAAAACTGATCTTATCAGTCTCACGTTAGGTCTATGGGGAGTCGGATGTAAAAGAACATGTGTCTGTTTACATCGATTTACAAATTGTCACGATCAGGTCCCCCAAAATAGAACTCTGTGCTGTTCAGTTTTCTAGACTGGCCGAAGTCGGCTGTAATTGGATGTAAATCCATTTAGTTCAGCTGCCCATATAGTAACATTGGGCTTCCCATCAGATCCACCCGAAAAACTGACAGGTGGACCTAATTGGACAGCCCGTCTGAAAGGGGCCTAAATCTGGCAACCTAACACCTACCATACACATGTTTTCATATAAATAAGTACTGTACACAATGGAAATGTATGTACATTAGGGTCCTATGTATATACAATAAAACAATAATATTGACATACACACACAAAATAAAAATGACAGAATCCCTTAAACAGTGAAAAATTGTGCAACACATTTTGTAAAAAAAAAAAAATATATGAATAGACATATTATTCTTTATTTGTCTGCATGAACTTTTTCTTATTTAAAGGAGTGAAAACATGATTAACCATGATTAACATCATTAACGAAAACAATGTATTATTTTGTATATATCCATTAATCGTCACACTGGGCAACGGACTACATATTAAGTCATGAAAACAAGTGATGGAATGAAACCAAAACATCTCAATAGGAAAATGTCAACTCATAGAAGGAGCACTGATGAGATATTATGCTGCACTGCTTTGAACGATAGGATTATACTCAATAAGCCATGAAACTGCTAATCTGTGTTGAAGAATTCTGTGTGTGCATATTGGAGTGTAGCCGACCGCTTCCTGGGGAAAGTCATTAAAAATATAATCAGAACAAGATCAATGGGATTCAGCTCATATGAGGAGAACTAGGCCCAACCTTTAATAACTGTGTCTACATTTGTCACTCTACTCACTTAGAATGAGAAAATAAATATTCTGTTTGTCATTTAATATTTCATATATGCTAATATTAATGTTTATTTTTATATAAAACTTGTCCAAACTCATAAAACCTCCGATCTTTGACTCATGTCTATGGTAGTCACTAGCTGTCTTTTCTTCAAATGTATGGGAACATTACTCACTTCTTTTAAAGTGTATTTCCACTTTCACAGCCAAATTGGGTTAACACTTATTTTATATTTGTTGCATGTTCCCATTCACATAGCATAAGCTACAAAAATATTTAAAAATATAAAAAAATGCTTCTTGCAGTTTAATTTGCTTTAATGTGGGTTAGGGTTTCTTGACTTCTTAAGGGTTAAAATTTATATTTGCTTCTCCTTCTTTGTAATGTTTGCAGGGGCCATGAGGGGTTAAAGGATTAAAAGTCTGGCTTCTGCATCGTATGTTAATGAAGAAAATACGAGAAACACAATCCACACATTTCAGTCCTAAGTCTTTCTATAAGGACAGATCACTGATAAAACCTGAAATCAGCTATGTTGTCTGCTGAAACAAAACATCTAAAAGGTAAGAAATTATTTTTTGTTATGATGTGTGAATAGGAACTCATAGCAAACATATAGTGGGCTTTTCTCACATTTGACTGCAAAAGAGGAAACACACTTTAAGCTATCTTGGTCTGCACTATTTTTATTTATTTACCTATTTATTCTTTATTGGTGTTTATATAGCACTGACAATTAACACAGCACTTTACACCTGTATGAGACATAATGTAATATATTAAAAAAATATGAAATTTGAAAAATTACAATAGCAGAGGTGTGCACTAAGGCAGATAAGGATACAATACATTCAATACAAAACAATAAGGAGTCCAAACATTCAGAAGACGTATGTTCCTCAGAAACGTTAGTTATTAGAGAATGACTGACTGACTGTATACCTACAATGCATATCATAGTGATGTAGCCACTACCTAGAGTGTGTTGGAAAATAATTGATTGAAACAAATTCCTGCCTTTCAGGTTACTTCTGAGCCTTGACTCCCAAGCTAAAGAGTCAGACTAATCCAAGTAATAGAAAACTAAATAAGGCGCATTTATAAATCTTTCATATAGTTGTCTGCAAATGCATTGTATAAAAATTAACCTTGACTAGTTGACATATTTTTTCACTAATTATTGTGTAAGTATAACACTTAGCAATATTTATTATCTCTCCAAGAGATCCCAGTACTACCATCAGCAATGCCTTCATTTACTTTTGTAAAGCACATCTTTATCTTTGTTCAGGCTTTAGCCAAAGTCAGCATCTACTTCCTGGACTAAAATGCTGGTTTAGAGATGACACCATGCTAAGAGCTCTTGGCAACCTGGGCCACTTTTGCCAGCATTCTGCCCAGCTCACCGATGTCACTGATTGCCAGAGACGTCAGTGAGCTGGAAGGGACACAGTCCAGAGGTAACATGCACACCACAACCCCCCTGAGTAAGTGCACCAGCAACAACCCCCTCCTTCCCGGCCTCAGCAGTGAAAATTGTAGGGATGCCCCTGGATGACACAATCATGTAAGTCCTAGTACCTGTGCTGTTTTTGTTTTCAAATGTGCAATACAAATCAGGTCTTTTTCTCACCTTGTGATTTGCTACAAATTTACAATGTTGCAGTGTGATCATTGGAGAACAAGGGACTGAGGAAAAGCTTGCTGCTTGCTCCTGCATTCAGCAGACCCTTGCCATCATCTCAGCCTAGGCAAATGAATATCCCTGGCTTCCAAGGACTCCTTTTCAATGACACAAATTGGAGCTTTGTTAAAAAAATCATAATGCTGCTGCTTAATGTGACATGTCATATATTTACTGCAGTTACTGAATGGTCCATACAGTTTTCAGGTTCTTGCATAGGGCCGATCATGTCCGGCTCCCTCTAAAGATAATGGCAGGCTTGATTTGAGGTGTCATCACTGTCTAGACCAAGTTGAACAGGGATTCCTCTCAAACACAAACATTGCTAGTCTGGTAAGCTACTAAGTCATTCATTTTTGTTTAAACTTGTTGCTTTAAGCGCATTACAACCACTATAGAAGCATATCAATACAAGCAGTGTTACAGCAAACATTGTTAGGTCTCAAAGCTAAATGTGTTGCACACATCCAGTCTGTAACATATAAATACTTACTTTATTGTTTTAGCTATATTATTCACAAATGAAACCTTAATGACATGAATTAGTTTTATCTCATGAATCATTTTGCCTGGGTTTTTGTACCTTCATAATCATTATCTGAAGTAATATCCGAGCTTCAAATTGTTATTAAAGGGGCAGAGATACATGGAAGCATTATCCGTACATTCAGTTGCATAACCGCGAAGGATGGCAATCTTTGACATTCATTGAAAAAGAAGCCATCATTACCCAGCTTATAAAAATTGTGTATTTACAACTGCAATATTCAGCTGCCAAAAATGGCTTCTTCGCAGTGAGGTCTCAGGTGTATGATTCATAAGCCAGTGTCACAGCTAGAACAGGTGCCTATCAGTGTGTACATAGCAATTAGGCCTAAATGTAAGACTGTTTTTTTTTTCCTTTCATGTTTTTTCTCCTAAATCCCTATCTGAGGAAAAGCCCAGGAATAAATAGTTGTTATAACGGCCAAGGGTATTGTGTAGCATTATAGTCTCCAGCTGGGCTATTACATAGACGGGTGAAGAATACAAGCACCTGACAGATGTGTTCTGTTAGCTTCATTAGGAAAGAAACAAAGAAACTCCTCAATTAATAGTGGTGTAACTCAAGGGGGAGGGAGAGCGTAGAAAAGCTGGGAAGAATCTAGCCTGTTATTTGAACAGTCACAGAAAGCTTTTAAAGGGGCAAACAAATTTTATTCCGTTTTTCTTCACTGAATCTGCTGGAAAGAACACATTTTAAATAGCCGCAGTACTATTTTTGCCAATGTCAATCATAAGTGTTTTGACTGGAGAAAAATGTTGAACTTTTTAGAAAAGCACATTGGGTTGAAAAGAGGTTTTGGCTACTCGCTGCTTTCTGCCTTATGTTTTTTTCTTTCACTACCTTTATTATTATTATCATTATTATTATTAATATCTATATTTTGTATTTCATGATAACTTGTTCTGTCTCGGGTAGTCTTGCTTCATCTGGTAGGATGAACTGTCTTGTGTTGCCTCTATTTAATCAATGGCTAATTTCAACAACCAAGATTAATTAGACTGGATGATTATTCTTGCATTCATGAGAATCTAGAGTTCTCTCTATCTAGAAGATTTTTGGTACCACTACACACACTAGTGGTCAATTCATTTGGACATTTTTCAACTCTCAGAGTTGCTCATGGTATTATCTCACTTATTGTACAAATATGCCTGCTAGTGTGTGTGGTAGTTTGTGTATATATGTCCATTAGTGTGCATTTTACAATGGCAGAGATTGTGTGGTCAGGCCTAGCTTTGTGGTTGGGCATTGACAGCAGGACTGACATTAGCATAAAAGTCAGGAGTTGGAAGAAGCAGCAAATAAATATTTCTTATATTATGGCCTTTTTTTGTTATTTTCCAGGTGTTTTGCATGCTCTGTCTGTGCTTCTATCTTCCAAAAAACAGCAGTGAGAAGATAGGGGGACTAATGTACCTTATTGCATATCCCAAGTCTTGCTATGAGACTGAACTAGTGGTTTTCACCACCAACAAATTAGGTGGTGGCCTATGAATGGACACAACAATAAATATGGCCTTTTTTTTGCAAAATTCTGCATGTTTAAACTAATAAGGTGGATGGGAACATCCTTCATTTTTTCATTAATAAGAATTTTGTTTTTTGGGGTTTTTTTTGCTGAAAACTGAAAATATCTCAAATAAAACAGACACTGTGAATATAAGTACTGATATACTGA
The DNA here is from genome assembly GCF_000935625.1 of Nanorana parkeri. NCBI lineage: Eukaryota > Metazoa > Chordata > Amphibia > Anura > Dicroglossidae > Nanorana > Nanorana parkeri. The sequence continues at coordinate 3,251 of NW_017308615.1, read as the reverse complement.
TAAATGCTGTAATTATTTTACAAAAACACACAGTTGTCTGAATACCAGTATGTCAGGAAGACTTTTTCAACCAAGCTTAATATGCTATCATCAAGCTATCAGGGTTGCTTCAATAAAAGGCAAAAAGATAAACGATCCTGTGTGCTTCAAGATAGTGGATGCTCCGGCAGACTTTGTTAGTAATGGAGCTTTAGAGATGATGTTTGGAAATGGCACAATATCTAAGCCCTCTGGTGTGCTAAGGCAATAAATGACAAATACAATGAACAGTCTTTTCTTTCATGCTGAAAAAAATAAAGTTAAAAGAAAAATAGATATTGAATTAACTACTGCAAAAAGTACTACAGTAATACCTTGGTTTACAAGTAACTTGGTTTGAGAGTGTTTTGCAAGACAAGCAAACATTTCTGAAAAATTTTGCTTTGATATACAAGCAATGTCTTGCAAGAAGAGCAAAATTTTGTAGAAAAGCACCACCCGAACAAGGCTGTAGCAGTGCGAGCGATGAGTCTGTTTAACGACAATGCATGTCACATTGGATAGATTCCTTGTTAAGGTTTCACGAAATGAAAAAGATTCCATTGAGTCAAGAGATAGCAGTGATTCCATTAGTGATAGTGAAAGTCGTCCTACACAATAATCCTCCTCTCTTGTCCCCCTCTCACCAGCCACGAAGGTACCTGTAATTGGTTTAGTTTTCTTTATATTTTGTACAGGTTTATATTACAGTATTGTGATCATTTTTATATGAATATTTTTGGGTTGTGGAACGAATCATCTGAATTTCCATTATTTCCTATGGGGAAATTCGCTTTGATATACAAGCGCTTTGGATTACAAGCATGCTTCTGGAACGAATTATGCTCGTAAACCAAGGTATCACTGTAATTTTTTATCCACAATTTTATTATGAAAGAAAACCATATTGAATCCATTTGAAAAAAATGTTCTGTATGCGCAGTACAAATTCTCTTTTCCAATATTTTATTTGAATTTACCATAAATAAATATAACAATAAAAGCAGCCCTCACAGGGGCAACAAATTGAAAAATTTAGTCACAAAACAATTGAGATAAGTAGCCAAACTAAGGGGAGTACAGTATTATAGGTTCATGTGTCATGTCAAGAGACGTACAGTATAGGCCTTGGACAATAGACAACCAATGTGTCAAGCAGTGCACTGCACAAGTCTCTCCGGTGATAGGAACACTACCAAAGGAAACAAGAAAAGAGGGAAATAGAAGGAAAATAAATGAGGGGAAAGGAGAGAGGGAAAAGGGGAGATAGGGAGGAAAGGGGATCAGAGGAGTACAGGGAACCAGCTGTGCCCCCACACGTCTGACACCCCAATGGACCACCATTTTTTTTAAAACTAAGATTAGTATATTTCAAGGAGGGAAGTGTATACTGTAGGTCAACCAAGGTTCCCAAATCTTGAGAAACTTTACGTGAGTGTCTTGAAGGGTGCTGGTCAATTTTTAATTCACCAAAAGTGTGTTCATATGGTCCTTTACCCTGTATGGGTACCCTGGACTTCCACCAGGCCTTTGCAATTGTTTGTTTAGCTGCTATAAATAGTGTGGTACAAATTATAGAATAAAAATGTCCGGTTGGTATATAATGATGGATTTATTGATGATATTGTTCAGTTATATCTACCTACTTGGACAAACAGATGATGTACTGGCTTATGAATATATTTTCTTTATTTATTATGTAAAGAACAAAACTTTTAAGAATATTTTTGATAACTTGTTAGGCTGGAAAGAGGAAGGAAAATTGTTGGCTGAACGGTGACTGCAGCCAATTAGTTGCTGTCATTTTCCAGGCATTCCAACAGCCAGGGGCTGTCGAATTCAGCTTATATAGGCTGGCAGGAGTAATCCCTCCGTTGCTCTTTAGTAGGGCTGAATGAGAAAAATCTTACAATGTATGTAACCCTGCTGAAATAGGGTATAGGCACACCCTGACAAAAGTAGACAAAAAGTATTTATTTTCTATAGTTCTTGGGCATGTTCATATATGTACATGTAAACTATTATCCATCCC
>NW_017308615.1:0-1138 GCF_000935625.1 Nanorana parkeri | reverse complement strand
CTACTTTTTGCTAATGGATTCAGGCTGGTCATATGGCAGGCAGAGTCCTCTTCCCCTTTGTTTCTTCTCCTGTGGTGGGTGATTCTCAACGCTGTGAGCACCATTCACTGCATCACTGTATGTAAGTGCAGGGTGCTACTGTGATGTGCCCATGACACCCTGAACTTCAGGAAATGGGGTGAATTTCACTTGGCATTGTGCACCCCAAAAGAGGACCTACCACGGACCATAGAGATTCCTTGTGGGACAGTGCCAGAGAAAATGTGCAAAAAAGTATTGCAACTAGAGCTGCACTTTTTATTTTTTTCCTGTTTTAATAAGTAAAATATTTCTTGCTGCAGGTCTTTTTGTACTAAAGAAGCCTTAAGTTATATCAGTATCTGTTATATTATAGGGTCCAATTCTAAAAATTACTACATGCAGTATTTTAAATGCAGTAATTTGCATTTTTAGGTCTATTGAAACTTATGGTAAGCACACTTTTTGTTTGCATGTATGCCTTTTCTGTTGTATTGCTTTACTAGAGAGAATAGCTTAATACTCCTCACAGAAAAGCCAACTCCTCTCAAAAAAAGTTTTTGATCTAAGGGCTAGTTTTAGTGGAAGAGATCACATCTTTACAGAAACAACGATAAACAGGTAATATTTATAATGACCCTCACAGAATGTATATATATATTTGAAGGCAACACAATACAATACAACAGTCTTCCAATGGAGAACCAATGGAACGCCTCTCAAAGAAAGTTTTTTGTTCCAATGGCTAGACTTAGTGTAGGAGAGCACTTCTTTACAGAAACAAAGATGAAGAGGTACTATTTATAATGACCTTCACACATTGCAAATATAATTGAAGGCTCAAATACAACATTCTTAATTTCTTCTCTCACTTAAGTTACCCATAGACATTAGAAACAACTGGATAAGGTGTAATGTCTTTGGGGAACCCTTAGATAATTCTGCACAACCATTGCCCAAATAATAATGCAAACAGAGCATTCTTGTAAAGCACAATATATTGCCAGCCACAGCAGTCGTCATTGTTGCTTAGTTGGATTTGTCAAAGACACACTTTGGGGGGTCTTCTGCGGTCTGGGCTTCTCTCTCTCTCTCTCTCTCTCTCTCTCTCTCTATCTAT
>NW_017308614.1:160843-171410 GCF_000935625.1 Nanorana parkeri | reverse complement strand
CTGCGTTCCAGGGTGGAACGCAACACGCCAAATCCATTACAGAACCCCCCTCCTAAGGCAACCCCTCCGGGGTACCCCAGAAGGGGAGGGTCGGTCGGGGTGCCTACCGTGGAACAATCGCTTGAGGCGTGGTGCATGCACATCCCGTTCATCTTCCCACGAGTCATCGTGCGGACCGTAACCTTTCCACCTTATCAGGTACTGGAGAATCCCCCTTCTTCTCCTAGAGTCTAGGATCTCCTCAACCTCAAATTCTTCCTCCCCTTGTACGATAACAGGGGGCGAGGGTGGAGGCACCCTATTCGGAAAAGGGTTCGGACGGAAAGGTTTGAGGAGGGAGACATGGAAAGTGGGGTGCACTTGCAGTCTATGAGGGAGTACTAGTCTCATAGTATTCGGGTTGATGGCTTTTTCGATCTTGAAGGGCCCCAAGAACTGCTTCCCCAATTTCTTGGAAGGGATCCCCAATCTCAGGTTCTTGGTCGACAACCAAACGGAGTCCCCTTCTTGGTACTGTGGACTCTCTCTCCTGCGCTGATCGTAGTAGAACTTCTGCCTGTTCTGGGCGCGCAGGAGGTTCTCTTTCAGAGCCACCACGGTCTTGCGTATGGTGGTCATGTAATCCTCACTGGCAGGGACGTTCGTGGGGAGGCCTGTTGGAGGGAACGTTTTGGGATGAAAGCCGTAGTTTGAGAAGAATGGGGAATACAGTGTGGATGCACTTGAGGAGTTATTATAGGAGAACTCAGCGATAGGAAGCAGACGTTCCCAATCGTCCTGGAGGTGAGAGCAATAACATCTTAAGTACTGTTCCAGGCATTGATTCACCCTCTCTGTCTGACCATTGGTCTCAATCTCAGGTTCTTGGTCGACAACCAAACGGAGTCCCCTTCTTGGTACTGTGGACTCTCTCTCCTGCGCTGATCGTAGTAGAACTTCTGCCTGTTCTGGGCGCGCAGGAGGTTCTCTTTCAGAGCCACCACGGTCTTGCGTATGGTGGTCATGTAATCCTCACTGGCAGGGACGTTCGTGGGGAGGCCTGTTGGAGGGAACGTTTTGGGATGAAAGCCGTAGTTTGAGAAGAATGGGGAATACAGTGTGGATGCACTTGAGGAGTTATTATAGGAGAACTCAGCGATAGGAAGCAGACGTTCCCAATCGTCCTGGAGGTGAGAGCAATAACATCTTAAGTACTGTTCCAGGCATTGATTCACCCTCTCTGTCTGACCATTGGTCTGTGGGTGATACGCACTGGACATTCGATGATCAATTTGAAGAATGGTACAAAGAGCTTTCCAAAATTTTGAAATAAACTGTGCCCCCCTGTCAGATATAATTTGGTTTGGAATACCATGTAGTCTTACAATACTGTTCATGAATGTCTCAGCTGTCTCTCTGGAGGATGGTAGACTTCTTAGAGGTATAAAATGTGCCATCTTGGTTAGGGAATCGATGGCAACCATGATGGTATTACAACCATTGGAAGGAGGTAATTCTACTATAAAGTCGAGGGAAACCCGTTCCCATGGCGTAGTAGGAATAGGGAGGTTCATCAGGAGGCCATAGGGCCGCTTCCTCTCAAGTTTGCACATGGAGCATGTCTCACAGGAGGAGACATAATCTTCTATCTCCTTGTTCATGTTTGGCCACCAAAAGGAGCGGTGGACGAGGTCTCTGGTTTTTGCAATTCCCGGATGACCCGCCATAGGCACGTCATGACACAGTTTGATGACCTGTGTAGTGAGTGTGGAAGGTATGTAGAGCTTGGTGTTCTTGTAGTAGAATCCTTCGTTGTCTAGTTGGAGACCCGAGGGTATCTTCGCGTGATCAGTCTGTAGGATGTCTTTAAGTTGTTGTCCTAACCCAATGGTAGCGAGAACAACCCTTTCTGGTGGAATGACCCAGGATGGAGTTGATTGTGCGTTGCACGGGTCCGCCAATCGTGAAAGGGCGTCCGCCTTACCATTTTTCGAGCCGGGTCTATAGGTAACATGGAAATCAAAACGGTCAAAGAAAAAACTCCACCTCACCTGACGGGCTGATAGTCTTACTGGTTTTGAGGTACTGAAGATTTCGGTGGTCAGTATAGATGGTAATGGGGTGTTTAGATCCCTCCAGTAGATGTCTCCAGTTTTCTAGGGAACACTTGATCGCCAATAGTTCTTTTTCCCCTATTGGATAGTTGATTTCGGCTTGATTTAGGGTTCTGGAATAGAACCCCACTGGATGCATGGGTGTCAGTAACGAAGAGCGCTGGGAGAGTACAGCTCCTATTGCGACTTGGGATGCATCGACCTCCAACACGTAGTGATTCTCTGGATCTGGAAGAATCAAAATTGGAGCTGTGGTGAATAGGGTCTTGAGCGAGTTAAAAGCCTCGTGGGCTTCCTTTGTCCATCTAAACCGAACGTTAGAGCTAGTCAGGTAGGTAAACGGTTTTGTGGTGTGAGAGTAGTTTCTAATGAATTTCCTATAGAAATTAGAGAATCCCAGAAACCGCTGTAATGCCTTCCTTGAATCTGGGGTAGGCCAGTTTTGGATACAGTCAATCTTGGATTGGTCCATTTGAATTCCTTTCGGGGATATGATGTATCCCAGGAAAGGGAGAGAATCAGTCTCGAATACACATTTCTCCAGCTTCACATATAAACTATGAGCCCTCAGCCTTGATAGTACCCAGCGAACGTGTTTGCGATGATCTTGCAGGTTGTCTGAATAAACTAGTATATCATCGAGGTAGATAACGCAAACGTCAAGCAGGTCTCTAAAAATATCGTTTATGAAATTTTGAAAAGTGGCTGGTGCATTGCACAAACCGAAAGGCATTACTGCATACTCAAAAAGACCATATCGTGTGCGAAAAGCGGTCTTCCATTCGTCACCACTCTTGATCCGGATTAGGTTATAAGCACCCCGGAGGTCCAGTTTTGTGTATACAGTTGAAGTTTGCAGCCTTTCTATCAATTCCGATATCAAGTGTAATGGATATTTGTTCTTTACAGTGACCTTGTTAAGGGCCCTGTAGTCAATGATGGGACGCAAACTTGCGTCTTTATTTCTCACGAAAAACATTCCCGCACCCGCTGGGGAGGTGGATGGTCTAATGAAACCTTTTTTTAGATTTTCCTCCAGATATTGTTTTAGATGATCTAGTTCGGGTTGTGCCAGGGGGTAAATTCTTCCCGTGGGTATGGCACTGCCCGGCAGTAAGTCTATGGGACAGTCATAGGACCTGTGGGGCGGAAGCGTCTACGCCTTCTTTTCACTAAAGACGTCTTTGAAGTCTTGGTAGTGAGGAGGAACCTGGTTTACACATGTGTGCATGATAGGAATACTAGGATAGCAAGTCTGTCTGCAGTATCTTGAATCAAGAGCCACCCTATCTGGGAGAGTACAGCTCCTATTGCGACTTGGGATGCATCGACCTCCAACACGTAGTGATTCTCTGGATCTGGAAGAATCAAAATTGGAGCTGTGGTGAATAGGGTCTTGAGCGAGTTAAAAGCCTCGTGGGCTTCCTTTGTCCATCTAAACCGAACGTTAGAGCTAGTCAGGTAGGTAAACGGTTTTGTGGTGTGAGAGTAGTTTCTAATGAATTTCCTATAGAAATTAGAGAATCCCAGAAACCGCTGTAATGCCTTCCTTGAATCTGGGGTAGGCCAGTTTTGGATACAGTCAATCTTGGATTGGTCCATTTGAATTCCTTTCGGGGATATGATGTATCCCAGGAAAGGGAGAGAATCAGTCTCGAATACACATTTCTCCAGCTTCACATATAAACTATGAGCCCTCAGCCTTGATAGTACCCAGCGAACGTGTTTGCGATGATCTTGCAGGTTGTCTGAATAAACTAGTATATCATCGAGGTAGATAACGCAAACGTCAAGCAGGTCTCTAAAAATATCGTTTATGAAATTTTGAAAAGTGGCTGGTGCATTGCACAAACCGAAAGGCATTACTGCATACTCAAAAAGACCATATCGTGTGCGAAAAGCGGTCTTCCATTCGTCACCACTCTTGATCCGGATTAGGTTATAAGCACCCCGGAGGTCCAGTTTTGTGTATACAGTTGAAGTTTGCAGCCTTTCTATCAATTCCGATATCAAGTGTAATGGATATTTGTTCTTTACAGTGACCTTGTTAAGGGCCCTGTAGTCAATGATGGGACGCAAACTTGCGTCTTTATTTCTCACGAAAAACATTCCCGCACCCGCTGGGGAGGTGGATGGTCTAATGAAACCTTTTTTTAGATTTTCCTCCAGATATTGTTTTAGATGATCTAGTTCGGGTTGTGCCAGGGGGTAAATTCTTCCCGTGGGTATGGCACTGCCCGGCAGTAAGTCTATGGGACAGTCATAGGACCTGTGGGGCGGAAGCGTCTCCGCCTTCTTTTCACTAAAGACGTCTTTGAAGTCTTGGTAGTGAGGAGGAACCTGGTTTACACATGTGTGCATGATAGGAATACTAGGATAGCAAGTCTGTCTGCAGTATCTTGAATCAAGAGCCACCCTACCCGCTCCCCATAGGAGAGTCGGTTGGTGGAGCTTGAGCCAAGGCAATCCCAGAATTATGGGGAAGAGAGGTGAGGGTATGATGTCAAACGAGAGAAACTCAATGTGGTTGTTTTCACAAGTCACAAGGAGGGGCTGGGTTTGTTTACTAACAGGCCCTGAGGCTGAGGTGGTGCCGTCAACAAAACTCACGGAAATTGGTGAATGCTTTTTAACGTGGGGTATTTTATTTCGCTCCGTAAGATGCACATCAATAAAGTTCCCACAGGCTCCCGTGTCCACCATGGCGTCAACGGTAATTCTGACGTGGTCCCACTGTAAAGTGAGAGAAGTGTAGATATAACCCGTGGTGCGATGGGGGGTATTTCCTATTCTACAAATGTTTAGCTTCTTACCTTCCGACTTTTTCTTAATTGCTGGACAGCCTTCTACCATGTGATCGGTAGCTGCACAATATAGGCAGAGGTTCAAAGAACGTCTCCGGGACTTCTCTCTTTCAGTTAAGGGACCTCGTACCGCTCCAATCTCCATGCGTTCTTCCCCAGGGGTAGGCATGGGTTGATGCGTCATGGGGGTGTACCCCGAAACCCGCTCAGCTCTGCGTTCTCGCAGACGTCGGTCAATGACGGTGGCCCGTTGAATTCATTCATCCAACGTAAAAGGCATCTCCCCTCTGGCCAACTCGTCCTTTAGGGCGTCGGAGAGACCGAGACGGAATTGGTTTCGAAGACTAATGTCATTCCACTCGGTCTCCCGAGCCCACCTTTTGTATTCCGCAATGAAATCTTCTACCGGTCTGCGTCCTTGTTTTAGATTTCTAATAGCATTTTCCGCTGTTAACTGTTTGCTGTGATCCTCATATAGTAGCGACATAGTCTCCAGAAATTGAGGAAAAGACTCCAGCACTGGATCCTCCTTTTCCAAGTAAGTATTTGCCCATGCTCTGGGCTCTCCCCTGAGATACGATATCATTGTGAGTACTTTAACCCTGTCAGTGGGGTATGTCCGTGGCTTTAGCTCAAACATTAGTTTGCATGCATTCAAGAAATCCCTGAACTGCTTGCGGTCACCAGAAAAAAGTTCCGGGGGACTGACCTTAGGCTCAGGTCCATCTCTTGGATTTACCGGGGCCTGAGTGACGAGGGCCCGTAGTGTCTGGTTTTCAAGTTGGAGATCTTGAACCTCCTCGGTAAGGGTATTGACCCTCTGAGAAAGGGTTACCATGTGACCCGCTATCTCTGCTGGATCCATGAAGGTTCCACTAATCTGTAATGCGCCTAATTGCTCTGTCAGGATCTCAACTGCAGAGTCGGTTTGCATCAACTGGAGCTCGTCTCCCAGCTGACTGAGTTGTATTATGGGTGAAATCAGTCAGAGCTTCAGTGCCACTCTCAATCATAAAACGGAGAGTTTTGAAGCTACCAGCATCATGTATCACCTGTTTTTAACTTAACCTGTAAGTGATATGGAAGTGTTCCTTGAGATCATAAAAGTGTAAAGTGGTAGCGTTAGTAATGCAGCACCCCTCATATGCAGTAGTACATGGGATACAAGTATGTTTGTTGATAGCAGTATAAGAGACTAGCTACTACAGCAGGGTTTTGGTATATCCGTATTATGAGCACAGTGTAAACAGTATTTGATGGAACAGCAGTCTATCCCTGGTAATAGTAATCTGGCATACAACACATGCGGCTGGTAAACTATGGCAGTAGTCTCTATGTGTCAGAGTACTCTGACTAGGGGTACTTGCGGTGTTTGAAGAAAATTAACCCTCCACGGGTAGTCCAGTGATCCTTGGCTGTAGGGTAGAGGTTCCCTCCGTCTGCAGATATCTCGTAGGTTTCGTCCCAGGGGAGATAGCAGGGCGCACACTCGTTTAGTGGAACGCCGCTGCTATGCTCTTCCCCTGTATAAATAGGGCAGCCCTGATTGGACAGGGCTGTCGGCGTCTGACGGCCGTTGCGTTCCACTGTGGAACGCAAGCCGCGCGTCTCGCTATGGGACACGTCGGCGCTGCGTTCCAGGGTGGAACGCAACACGCCAAATCCATTACAACACTATTATAAACATTTATATCTACTTTCTTTTTGTGTTGGCTCTACAGTTGCCGTATATCTTCCAGAAGGGATTTGATTTCAAGTTCTTTTTTCTTTTTTAAGCGTGTTCCGTGGGATATAAGTATTCCTCGTATTACCCCTTTCAGGGTTTCCCATTTTATTGATCGTGCAGTGGTGTCATTTTTATGGTCTGTTAGAAAATTTACAATGCCTTGTCTGATAGCTTCTTTTATAGAGTCCTCTTCATGGTATTCGGTGGTGTAATCGTAAAAAATATGGGTGCATGGTCTGACCATATTTGGACTCCTATGTCTGCTTTTATCTGCCAACTAATTAAACAATGAGACCCAAAAAAGTAGTCTATACGACTATATGACAGGTGTGATGGCAAATAACATGTATAATTTCTAGCTCTAGGATGTAATATACGCCAAATATCCACCAGCTGTAGATTCTGTAGGCGTTGTTTTAATTTATTGAGCTGGGTGTATGGTATGTGGACTGTACCTTTAGACGTATCTACTTTAGGGTCCATTGTCAGGTTAAGGTCCCCCCCTACAACCAGGATTCCTTCCATAAAGTTCCTCAAAAGATTGAGTATCTTTACTAGTACCCTCATCTGACCTTTGTTTGGGAGATAAATGTTAACAAGTGTGTACTGTTTATTAAATATTTTACATTTAACGAAAAGGTAAACGCCCTTCATCTTCCCCCTGTTCCTGAACATCTACTACTGGTAATGAGGTATGGAAACCTATAGCCACACCTCGCGATTTACTCTGAGTGTAGTAACTCATATGCCATTTAGGATAATATCCAGTAGAGATCTTCGGAATTGAGGAACTTTTGAAATGCGTTTCTTGAAAAAAGAGAACTCCTACTCGTTGAGTATGCATATCATATAATACCTGAGCACGTTTTTGTGGGATATTAAGTCCCCTAACATTTAGGCATCCAAATTTAATACTATTCATTAGGTCTACGTTCCCCCATGATTACTTTTCTTTTTTCCTTTTGGCCTCCCTTTCTTCTTAGCATTTGTCGATTATGTTCTACCCCCTTCTTTCTATCCCAGCCAATCCTCATCTTTGACATAAAAAACAAACACAACATAAAAAGCACTAAAAACAACAACAGCAACCACAAATCAATCATCCCTGATAGAATCTGGCCTCCGTAAATTACGGAGCCTTTGCCAGTTATACCGGCTTCTATTCTAGGGAGGTAGCTCTAGCACGGGTAAGTCCCATGCCATTTTTCCTTTTCCATTTCTTTCCCCAGCTTTTCTCTTGTTCTTATTATCTTATTTTTATATTTTATTTTATTTTATTTTGGGTGTCTCATATTCCTTGGTTCCCCTTCCCTCCTCTCCCTTTGATCCTTTAAATATCTACAAGATAAATAAAAAAAAAAAGTATGGCTTATTCAGCTATTTTTTTGTGTATCAAACCCTATTTCCCTTGGTTTCAGTAGTGATTGTTAATGTAATAATATTCACAAAACCTCCCCTCTTCAATTCCCTTATTATATGTGTCTGTGTCAATCATTTTACAACAGCAGCAACAACAACCAACAATTACCTTCAGTGATCACATTGTTGTGTCTCTCATCTTCTATTACCCTCTTCCTAGATCCAATCCCCCCTCCCTACTCCCACCCCTCCCCCAAACCCACAATACATCAAACTACACATAGAATGTTATATCCATTGGGGAGGGGGGATAGGGAGAACACAGAAAAAAATAAATAAAGAAATAAAGAAAGAAAATAAAAAAATAAATAAATATACGGGGGCGAAGATAGGTGATAGAAGGGAGCGGGCTCCACTATAATACCCAAATATAAATCATAGCAATATTTTCACCGGAGTTAAGCATTTTATCCATATCATCCACTTTATCTGTTAGCTCTCTTATCCCTCTTCTCCTGTCTGTTCTGTCTCACATGAAGTTCCATTGGAGACCAAGGCTCCCATTGGGGTAGCCCTTTATATATCGGCTTAGATGGATCGGGCCAATTTTCTATCTCCACATGTGGTAATTCAATTTGGGACATAAATATTTGTAGATCCTCTGGTGAGCGGGTAACAAAGGTCCGACCATTTTTCTTAACACTTAAGTTAAAAGGGAACCCCCACCGATATTGGATTCCAGCTTCCCTTAATTTTTGCGTTATCGGGCGCATGGCCCTTCTTTTTGCTAGTATCCTTCGTGAAATATCGGGAAAGAGCAGGGTCCTCGCCCCCCTGTATTCCATATCGCCTCTCTCCCTTGCTTTACGCATTAGGAGATCTTTAAATTGCAACGTGTCCAGCCTACAGAGTACATCTCGTGGCTGCGACTGGTTTCCTACGTTGAAACTTGGGATACGCTGGACCCTGTCCACTGTAATCCGCTCAACGGCACAGTCACCTGCATACATTTGAAAAATTTCCTGGACAGTCACTGGCAAATCACATTGTTCCACAGACTCGGGTATCCCCCTTATACGGATATTTTTCCGTCTCTGACGGTCTTCTAATTCATCTAATTTTGACCATAGGCTAATAACCTGGCTATGCAGCCCCGCAATAGCATCTTGTGCCGCTGATTGCGCTTCAATAACTGGCTGTACCACCACTTCAATAGCCTCCAGTCTCTTATGGAAGGAATGCAGATCTGATTTTAAATCTTCCATACCAGTTTTGTGTGCTTCTTCCAGCCTTTTAAAGCCTTGCTCCATACTTTCTTTTGTTGGGAGTGTATTCAGGTATTTCCCCAACGTTATAGATACCATCTCCTCCACCTCTTTCATTGAGAACTGTCGGGCTCCTGGATCTCTGTCCCCTTCACCGCCTCTGTATTTGCTCTGTCTGCGCTCTCGAGTGCACTGCGGCGAGGCATGTCTGCCGTTCGTCTCGTCTCCTCCAACCACTCCTTCTCGTCGGCCCATCTCTCCCCGCTCGTTGGTAGATCGGCTGGAGAGACTGCGTTGCTCGACCCAGTCTCAGTCTCCGTGGTATCTGCTGATCGACAGGGGAGCATGCCACCTCCACTGCCACGGATGACCTGCGTGTCAGTGCTCGAATGATCCTTGCGGTCTGAAAGTGGTGAGCGGACACAAGCAGGCTCCGGGTTCAATAGGCGCTGGGTTTTTTCCTTCTAGACACCCATCTAATCTGGTTAGTCTGGATGATCAGGCATGGGAACTCAGAACCCACACGTCCTCACTCCACCATTGCTAGGCTCCTCCCTCTTAAACAGTTCATTAACTGTGTAAATTCGGATTTTATCATCTGTGCAAATATTAAAAGATTGCTCCGGACATCAAGTTCTTACTTTAATGTCAAGGTAAGTGTAGTACAGTCATTTTACTGCAGTGTTTTAATACAAGTCAAGATCAACAAAACATGGGACAATGACTGAACTTAAATCATTAAGACTTAAATGGTGGTTAACTTTCTCATAAATGCATGAATGTTAGTGCTAATTAACATAAATAAACTACAGATAAGTTAAATAAGCTAACCTTATTCAGGCTGAGGTAACTTACATGACCCTTTTCTATTATTTTGGCCAAAAAAAAAAAGCTTTGACAAATATGGCTCAATCTAGATAATTGTCCTAAGTGAGTCATTAACCCTTAGATCATTATTCTAGTATAGCAGATAAATTAATTACATTACCATCAACATCCAGTAGAGTTGCTTCATAGCAAGGCCAACCTCCTGGAGGGCATTTCCCTTGTCGCCATTCCATCATATGTTTCCTGCCCAGTGATGACTTCATTTTCTTTATAGCCCCTGATTCAGTCGCATTTATATCACACTGTATGTATGTGCATCTTCTTCCCATCGCACCAAAGCAAACGTTGTCATTGTGCGCAGTGCAGTCCAAACTTCAGCAGTGCTAAATCAAAGACCTTGTGGGAAATAATGTAAAAACAATGGGTGCTGATAATAAAGGGAATCTCCACTTGCTAGAAAGGCTTTTGATTTGTATTTCTATTAGCAATGTG
>NW_017308614.1:159237-160791 GCF_000935625.1 Nanorana parkeri | reverse complement strand
TACTGTAATTGTTTGAGGGTTTTAAGCTCTTCTAGCCAAAATTCAGATTTTATCATGTGTGCAAATATTAAAAGATTGCTCCGGACATCAAGTTCTTACTTTAATGTCAAGGTAAGTGTAGTACAGTCATTTTACTGCAGTGTTTTAATACAAGTCAAGATCAACAAAACATGGGACAATGACTGAACTTAAATCATTAAGACTTAAATGGTGGTTAACTTTCTCATAAATGCACGAATTTTAGTGCTAATTAACATAAATAAACTACAGATAAGTTAAATAAGCTAACCTTATTCAGGCTGAGGTAACTTACATGACCCTTTTCTATTATTTTGGCAAAAAAAAAAAGGTTGGACAAATATGGCTCAATCTAGATAATTGTCCTAAGTGAGTCATTAACCCTTAGAGCATTATTCTAGTATAGCAGATAAATGAATTACATTACCATCAACATCCAGTAGAGTTGCTTCATAGCAAGGCCAACCTCCTGGAGGGCATTTCCCTTGTCGCCATTCCATCATATGTTTCCTGCCCAGTGATGACTTCATTTTCTTTATAGCCCCTGATCCAGTCGCATTTATATCACACTGTATGTATGTGCATCTTCTTCCCATCGCACCAAAGCAAACGTTGTCATTGTGCGCAGTGCAGTCCAAACTTCAGCAGTGCTAAATCAAAGACCTTGTGGGAAATAATGTAAAAATAATGGGTGCTGATAATAAAGGGAATCTCCACTTGCTAGAAAGGCTTTTGATTTGTATTTCTATTAGCAATGTGGCTATTTTATTAGGTTAGTATATATTCCTGTGATGCTATGTTAACCGATTGCCATCTGCCCACTGTAAATACACGGGAGGACTGCAGACACTTCCCAGCAGGTGGCTGTGCCTGTACGTCATTTCTGTTCTGCATGCGCGCGAGCAGAATCCCGCCAGGCCTGTACCAACTATTACATAGAAGTGTTCGGCCAGCTCTACAGCCAGCCAATCGCTTGTATTACAATGTAGAGTGCGCCCATCCTCTGCTGCCGTGGCCCCCCTTCACTATCGGTTACTAGCACAGCGACTGTCTATACAGAGAATGGAGGCAAGATCAGCATTCCCCTCTGCGGATCACTCCTCTTCTCTCTCTGAAGTGGGAAGCAATGTGTATTACATCACTTCCACCTTTAGCTATCATATCTCTGGCTGCTATAGCCAGAGAAGAAGCCGGTGGAGCAGATCTCTGCTTCATCAGCTTCTTGGGGGGTCCCAAGGTGACATTAGGGGTCTTAGTGAACCCTGTCTCCATAAAGAAGACCTGTCAGTGTATATTGGCTATCACATAGGGGGCTTGTTTTTCCCCTATGTGATAGCAATAAAGTAAAGTTTAAAAAATAAAAGTTTAAAAACAATTAGTTTCATATTAAAAAAAAATGTAAACCCCGCCCCAAAAAATTTAATTCCCCCAGCACATATAAACTTAAATATGCGTCTGGTGCGCCAATGTGTGAAAACAACGATTACGCCAATCATGTTACATATTGCCGCGAACGTGGGAGTGTGAGCAATAATT
>NW_017308614.1:145834-158788 GCF_000935625.1 Nanorana parkeri | reverse complement strand
AGCAGAATCCCGTCGGGCCTGTACCAACTGTTACATAGAAGTGTTCAGCCAGCTCTACAGCCAGCCAATCGCTTGTATTACAATGTAGAGTGGGCCCACCCTCTGCTGCCGTGGCCCCCCTTCACTATCGGTTACTAGCACAGCGACTGTCTATACAGAGAATGGAGGCAAGATCAGCATTCCCCTCTGCGGATCACTCCTCTTCTCTCTCTGAAGTGGGAAGCAATGTGTATTACATCACTTCCACCTTTAGCCATCATATCTCTGGCTGCTATAGCCAGAGAAGAAGCCGGTGGAGCAGATCTCTGCTTCATCAGCTTCTTGGGGGGTACCAATGTGACATTAGGGGTCTTAGTGAACCCTGTCTCCATAAAGAAGACCTGTCAGTGTATATTGGCTATCACATAGGGGGCTTGTTTTTCCCCTATGTGATAGCAATAAAGTAAAGTTTAAAAAATAAAAGTTTAAAAACAATTATTGTAATATTAAAAAATTAAACCCCGCCCCCAAAAATTAAGTCCCCCAGCACATATAAACGTAAATATGCGTCTGGTGCGCCAATGTGTGAAAACAACGATTACGCTGCACATGTTACATATTGTCCGAACGTGGGAGTGTGAGCAATACTTTTAGGGCCATCAATCACTGTTAACACTAAATTGATGAGCAGTAAAAGCTTTTAAAGCGTTGCCTATGGCCAATTCTAGGTATTGTAGTTTTTTGCAATTTCGCGGGCTTGACATGTTTGGTGTCTATTTACCCAACGTGACCCCTTCTTTTATATTTTAACAAATTGGGTAATGATAATTGTTTAATAACATAATGTAGGAAAAACTGTTTTTTTCCTCAAACTTTTGTCATAGTAAAAAAAAAAACCCAGTGGTGATTAAATACCATCAAAAGAAAGCTCTATCTGTCCCCAAAAATGGTATAAAATTAATTTCAGCACAGCATTGCATGACTGAATAAATGTCAAAGTACTGCAGCGCTGAATATTGAAAAATGACCGGGACAAGAAGGGGGAACACCGCGGTCAGCAAGTGGTTAAGATTTGTTTTTCTTTCATATAGGGCTGAACTTACAAAATGTCTGCTGCTGGGAGATGAGTGACTAAATCCTCCCCTGATCACCAGTCTGTATTGTAACAGTATTTGTGATGCACCAGTCCCTCTGCCCTTTCATAACCTCTCTACATATAGTATAATGCATACACTTTATTGAGATACATTCTGTACTATATACTGTACATATATTGACTAATATATTGAATAATATTGAGTAAACTATTAGAAGGTTTAGGGATAAATATTACACCACTGGAACATACTATATACTAGCACTTAGGGAGTTAGAATCACAAGACTAACAGAACTGGGTAGCAGGGCAGAGAATAATATATACATTAGGGGAGACATACAATATCTGTTAGACTGAGTGCAGAGCTCATGCTGTGTGGTGACTGTAGCCATATACAGGTGAAACTCGAATAATTAGAATATCGTGCAAAAGTAATTGCAGTAAGTGCTGCAAAAGGGGCCCAAACCAAGTACTGAGTACATATGCATGCTTGTACTTTTCAGAGGTCCGATATTGTTCTATGTACAATCCTTGTTTTATTGATTGCATGTAATAATCTACTTTTTTGAGATTGTGGATTTGGGGTTCTTGGGGTTTTCATGACCTGTAAGCCATAATCATCACAATTATGACAAATCACGGCTTGAATTATCTTGCTTTGCATGTAATGGGTCTATCTCATATATTAGTTTCACCTTTTAAGTTGCATTAGTGAAATAAATGAACTTTGCACGATATTCTAATTGAGTTTCACCTGTATACTTGCACAGAGCTCATGGTGACTGGATGTGATAGGGAGGTGAATGAATACAAAATGAGAAACTACTGAGCAAGGAATAAACAAATATTAATAAAACCTTGAATCATGCACCTTACTTCCACCATTCTAATGCTATTTGATAAGACAATGGGGGTGATTTACTAACCTAAACACACGCACGCACTAGGTGCGTGTGATTTTTACACAGCAAAACATATTTATCAACCAAAAAGTCTCTAAAAGCATATTTCCACTAATGCCATATATGGAAAAATCATGCACATGATGCATATATAATGCTGCTTCACAGTTTAGACAAAAATGGTTAGCTCATGCATTTACATTCCTGCATTCATCAACGCAACCAACACAACATAGAGCTAATTTACACAACATCACCTTGCAAATTCATGCAGGGCTTTGCACAACAGACCTGCTGGGTGTGTACACACTACAAAGGTGTTTAGATTCCACCCATAGATCATGCTGGGAGGGAACACACTACAGAGGTGTATACATGTTTGTGGTGTGTTTATAAGGTTAGTAAATCAACCCCAATGTGTTACCTTAGATCCAGGAGAATGGAGGATTGTGAGAACAGATAGAGAGAGAGCTCTCAGCCCATGCGGGTCAGACCAGAAACAGGAAGTGAGAGGTGAAAGTTCACCCTCTAGCTCCAGCTAAGCCGAGCTCCTCCCACAGACCTGCTATACTCTGTCTGAAATCTATGCTGCTCATGTACTTTGGTGCATGAGAGTGCACCCAGGGTTGATTTTACATTTTAAGAGATTGTGTGAAGGCACAGTAATTTGACACACGCACGCATGCACACACACACACACACACACACACACACACAAACATTATAGAATTTGTCAATATCTTAGGCTGGGGAGACCCCTGACGTTGGAGTACTGCAGGGAGCACCTGGGCATGCCAAAAGTGGAGTTATTTCGTTATCGTCAAATTACGCATTTCTTAAATACCATACTTTCACGGGGGGACTCTCATGGAAGCCCTAGCCCATACGAACGCTGGTGCCTTCAAGCCACCAATCAGAGAGGGGCCATCTCCCTGTTGTACTCCATATTGCTCGATTCTCCCCTTAAACATCTGTATATGTTGGCTTGGGAACAGGACTTGGGTGAGGTGGCTTCGGAGGAGGTATGGAAACGTCGATCAAGGGTGGCAACCCGAGGCTTGCTTAATGTCTCATTGTCGGAGGCTAATTTTAAAGTATTGTCCAGGTGGTACCTAGTGCCCTTCAGACTTGCCCTTATGTACCCGGGAACATCGCCCTTATGTTTTCGGGGATGTGCGCTCGGGAGCACTATGTACCATGTATGGTGGTCTTGTCCGCGTATCCGCAATTTCTGGGGAGGGGTCTTTAATTTAATTTTCCGGGTTGTGGGTATAAGGGTCCCCAGAGACCCTAAGCTTGCCCTGCTTTAATGATACTATCCCTGAAACTCCTAGACATTCTAGACGATTGATAAGTTTCATATTCCTGGCAGCTAAAGTTGCGATTGCTAAAACATGGAAGACACCCAGGGTGCCTTTGAGCCAGGTTAAGACTAAGCTGTCTTGGATTATGACTCATGAAAAATTGGCGAGTATCCTCCAAGACAAAGTGGAACAGTTTGAACTTACCTGGGCACCTTGGGTGGCATATGTAAATCCTGTAGGAGCATGAGAGGAAGGGAGTAAGGGCTGGCCTTGGCCCATCCCGACCAGAAATATTTAAGATGTTCAAAATAAAAATGTACTGTAATAGTTGTTTTTTGGCCACATTGTTTTTTGTTGTGTATTTGTCCTGTAAGTCTTGTAGGGCTGTCTTATGTTGACAGGCTGTTTTATAATACACTATAATAGGGATTATCTTGCAATTTGGTCTGGAACTGTTCTTATATACTCTCCTGGTAAGATAAAGGGATGTCCGACAATATTCTTGGTTTTCAACCACCTGTTGAGTAACTACTACACCTCAAGATAAGGAGGTGTGACGTAGGTATATTTATAGGGGGAAAATATGAACAGCTCCTTTACTGCCGGAGTTTGGAGCGGGAAGCTGGGCATGGGGCCAGCTTTAGCCGAAATAAAAAGCGCTAAGCGTATGCTCTCAGTCGAGACCAGATACTATTTAATGTGTAACCAATAGAATGGAATAATAAGGTATCCCTCTTAGATGAAGACTGTCCTAAAACATTGTTTTATGTTGTAGATGTTTTTTGTATATGTCTGGATGAAAACAATAAAAAACTTTTGAAATTAAATACTAAAAAGGGTCTAAAAAGGAAGGAAGGAAGCAGAGACAACAAGTATTCCAAAAATCAAGCACTCAATATATCCCAAACAGCTCAAATCCATTTTTTTAACGCCACTTAGCTTACAGGCACTTTGTTCCCAAGCCCTCTGGGAGCTTTGGAAGGTGTGTGCTGTTTCATGGATTAAAATAAAATTTGGATTTATTTGGAGAAAGCATTGAGTGTGGCTCGTCTTGGTCAAAAATTCATACCGGTGGGAGCGAGCCTTTTGCCAGCACCTGGAGGGTCCTCTTAATATAGATCTGACTGCGGAATCTGAGCGGTGAGTGTTGTGGATTAAATTAAACAGCTAAGATTACAAATGCATACATAGTTTCCATATACATATACAAACTTGTGTATCCAGGGGCACAGTATCCTCCATCTACACCTTCTGTCCACTGCTAGGCACCAACTACCATCTGACCAGGGGAAAATAGGGGATCCCAAGAGGCCTAGAGAAAATCTATAATATAGTCTCACAGTTATAGTGTAACCATCAAACCATGCCATTCCACAGCCCCAACCTAATAACCTAATGATTTGATGTTGTCCCCATAAAGCGTCTATCCCAGTTGAGCTTACCAATCATGGCAATATAAGAACATAGAAAACAGTTCCATTTTGAGCCAAATATCTATAGGTTTTTATACTGATATATTTATAACATCAAAGCATCATTAAATGTTACAATTTTTATCAGACTAATATCAGATAAAGAGGCCTACTATGTGACATAAATTGGGATGGAATCTTCCTGAATAGGAACACAGAGGAGAAATGGAGAGGTTTCAATTAAATTTTGAATAACAAAATTGGCCAGTGCATTCCATTTACAACTAAATTCAGAAAAGCAAAAATTAAACCAGGGTGGTTAAACAAGGTAATACAACACATAAGAGAGAAGGATAAGGCCTTCAAAAAATATAAATCAGAGGGGACAGCATCGATATTCAAGAACTACAAGGAATGCATGAAATAAAAAAAAAATCAATCAGCAAAAGTAGAATATGTAGAGCACATAGCATTAGTAAGTAAAAAGAACCCCAAGGAATTCTATAAATATATAAATAGTAAGAAGGTACGGACAGAACATATAGGCATCATAAATGATGATGAGGGGAGGTCAGCTACCAGCGACAGTGAGAAAGAGAACATGTTAAATGCATTCTTTTCTTCTGTCTTTACAGACGAGACGGACGTGGGCATCGATCAGGGCATCAGCTGTGGAGATAGTAGTACCAGTTTTAACACATCTCTGTGGCTAACGAAGAACAGAGTAATACAGATATTAGAAAGTATAAATGTAAACAAATTACCAGGACCAGATTGGTTACATCCGAGGGTACTAAAGGAACTTACTCAAGTCATAGCCAGACCCTTGTACAAAATATTTATGAACAGTCTGACAGGTATGGTCTCAGCTGATTGGAGGAGAGCAAATGTAGTACCAATATTCAAAAAGGGGAAAAGAAGTGCACCAGGTAACTACCCGCCTGTCAGCTTAACATCAATAGTGTGTAAAATATTAAAAGGTATGATATGGGACTGCATGCAGGAATTTACAAATAATACTGGTATCATAAGTGGTAACCAATATGGTTTCATGAAGGACCGTTCTAGTCAGACCAATCAATTAACATTTTATGAGGAAGTAAGTACTAAATTAGACAAAGGAATACTAGTAGACATGGTGTATCTGGACTTTGCTAAAGCATTCAGCACAGTACCCCACAAACGTTTAATCCATAAACTAAGGCCTAGTTTAAATTGTATGTACATGGGTGGAAAATTAGCTGCAAGAACGTCCCAGAGGGTAGAGATAAATGGGTCATTCGCTAATTGGGCAAAGGTTAGGAGTAGGGTGCTCCAGGGTTTAGCCCTGGGACCGATCCTGTTCATCTTATCCATCCATGAGATAGAGATTGGGCTTTCGTTTTTTGAGGATGATACTAAACTATGCAGAGCAGTAAATTCCGAACAGGAGATATTCGCACTACAACAGGACATAAGCAAAATTGAGGCATGGGCTACAAAATGGCAAATGTGATTTAATGTTGTAAAATGTAAGGTTATGCACATGGGAGTAAAGAACATGTGCGCAAACTATTACTGGGGGGGGGGGGGTTACTTTAGGGAAGTCAGAGAAGTCAGAGAAAAACACCTGGGGGTCCTTATAGATCACAGATTTGGCAATAGTAAGCAATGCCAAGCAGCAACCAGTAAAGCTAACAAGATACTGGCATGTATTAAAAGAGGAATAGTAGCAAGGGATCAAAAAGTAATTCTTCCACTCTATAAATCATTGGTTCGGCCTCATCTTAAGTATGCGGTACAGTTCTGGTCGCCGACTCTCAGGAGGGACATCCTGGAACTGGAGAGAGCTCAGAGAGGGGCTACAAAATTAATTAAAGGGATTGAAGGCCTGAGTTATGAAGACCACATTCAAAATCTTAACTTTTTCACCTTAGAAAAGAGATTATTAAGAGGGACCTTATTGCAGTCTTCAAAATCATCATTAGGGACCACAATATTAGGAACAAACTGTTCAATCCCCAAACTATATTGAGAACCCGGGGACACAACAAGAGGTAAGAAGAGAAGGGGTTCATTCTTAGAATTTGCAAGGGGCATTTCACTGTGAGAGTAGTGAAAGTTTGGAATTCCCTACCACAGGCGGTGGTATCTGCTGATAACATTGATAAATTCAAGAAACTTCTGGATCAGTTTCTTCACCGAATCGCCAGGGATCTGGGAAGTATAAGAGCAAGTTAAATACACACACACACACACACACAGGTTCAACTAGATGGACATTGGTACAAATAAAGATTTTTTTTTTTTAAACACGTCTAGAGTCCAACACAAGTGGAAACAGGGCTTAAATAGTCCATACCCAGGGTAGGACAGCGTCTCCTTGATATCCACGAGGCTGCGGTAAAAAGCTCTGCACCCGCCGACATTTTCCAGCCATTCCTCTGTGCCTCCTAAGGCTTTGCGGCCGTGTTTCTCCTCCTCTCATCTTTTATTCTTTTATTTCTATTCGTATTGGGGCACGTCAGCGAGGGAGGCTCCGCTCATCTGTGGTCATCGGTGGTGACTGACTCTACTCTACGAAGTAAGTATGTTGTTTTTGCACAGGCGCGGCCGCGGCGTCTCGCGCTATGGATCGGGGTTTCCAAGATGGCGTCCGTCGGCTTCCGGGTCGCATAGCGCATGCGCTGGCGTTTCTTTAAATTTCGGAGTTATCATGCGGTGGCAGGCTGCCGCTTCCACCGGAAGGCGAACGAACGACTGACTGAGTTCTGCGGATCCTCCTTTTGCCTGACCTGCTCCAGTAAGTTTTTACTCTCTGGGTTTATTGCACTATCTTCGTGACTGTGTTTCCTATGTATATGTGTGGGCTACCTTCTATACTGTTCCTTACTCTTCCCATTAGGAATGGCTGAGAAAGCTGCCTTGAGGGATACTTCCTCTCCACCGAGGTAAGGGTATGGTAATGTGGCACCTTAAAGAGACAGTGAGGTGGTTTTCTCATGACAAATTGTTATGTTTTCAGCCCTCCTCACAAAGAGCACAGACGAACTTCTTCAAGATTGTCCTCACCCAGACGTAACAGGTCAAGAGGAAGAAGTGCTTCACGTCGCAGCCACAGAGACTCCGCCTCTCATTGCAAGCACCACCGCCGTCGCTCTGAGGTGAAAACGTGCTGGATGTGTGGTGGCCAATCGCTACCTGGGAAAGTAATCTGCCAAGCCTGCCTAACTGAAATTACGCAGGGGACACCTACTCCACCCGCATATACGCTGTCTCTCCTGGTACAGTCAGCTAGGGAAGGTCGCCATGAGGGTGAGCAGGGTGTTCGTCCGGATGGCCCATCCACCTCTCAGCAGCCAACTGAGCCTACCATTAATGGCTCACAGTCAGACACCTCTGACATGGGAGAACCCCCCTGTCCTTCTGGCTTCGACTTCAGTCTTGTGGAACCCTTCATTACGGCAGTAAAAGAGGCTATTGACTGGGAAGACCCTGTTGTTGAGCCTGCAAAGATGCGGCGGTACTTCCCGCATTTGAAAAAGTCCACAGCTGCTTTTCCTTACATGGACGAGATAAAAGAGCTTATCACTGAAGAATGGAAGCGAGCTGAGAAGGCACCGAATGTGGACAATCGCATTGCGAAACTATATCCTCTCAAGGAAGACGATTCACCTAACCTCACCTCTCCCCTGCTGGTTGACACGGCGGTGAGGCGCCTGGCACGGCATATTACCTTACCAATGGAGGATGCAGTCTCCTTTAAGGAACCCCTTGATCGGAAGGCAGATCTGGATATAAAAAAAGCATACCTAGCTTTAGGGAATGCGTGTCGCCCAGCCATTACCCTGACTTCGGTTTCATGCGCTATTTCCACTTGGACCGGCAACATCGAATAGACCCTCAATTCGGAAGTCAGTCGCAAGAACATAATTATCGCTCTGCAGGAGCTGAAGCTAGCAGGTGATTTCGTTGGCGAGGTGGCCATAGACATCATTCGATGTACCGCTCGATCAATGCTGGCTACCATTACAGCGAGGAGAGCTCTGGCTACGCCCTTGAATAGCTGATTCAGCATCAAAGACCAGCTGGTGCCGCATTCCATTTGATGCTTCCAACCTGTTCGGACCGAAGCTAGATGCCGCAATCTCAAAAGTCACTGGAGGAAAATCCGGTCTACTACCTCAGGATCGGAATAAAAGACGGCCACGCTTTAATCCTAATAGAAGACCCTTCACGGAACCCTTTAGGGACGCTTGGGCCTACCGTCTGCGTAGGGAGTTCAGGAGAGGATGGAGGAGTACTCAATCTTCTCTTCTTAAATTTCCCAAGGCAAACACAGTTTCTGCACCCCAGCCTCCCAAGAAGTCTTTTTGACGGTCAGCAGTCCCACTCAGGTGCGGTGGGAGCTCGTCTGCAATCTTTCTCCACAGCTTGACATGAGATATTTCAGGACCCCTGGGTACTGTCTACAGTGTCCCGGGATCACAGATGGGTCTTCAAGACAGGGCCACCAAGCAGCAGATTCATCCCTACGCATCTTCAGTCTTCCGAACACAGGGCACGCGTGTTCGCGGAGTACATTCTCACTTTAATCGAGAAAGGGGCCATCGTCGAGGTTCCTCTAGAGGAACATTACTCGGGCTTCTACTCCCCCATGTTTCTCGTGAAGAAAAAATCGGGCGACCTGAGACCCGTCCTCGATTTAAAGGATCTCAACAAACTGATGAGTGCCCTCCTTTCGTATGGAATCCCTACAATCAATTCTCCCCTCCATTCATTTGCAGGATTGGATGACTTAAATCGACCTCTCAAATGCCTATTTCCACATCCCTATCCATGTGAAGTTCCAAAGGTACCTGCGCTTTGCAATCAGGGGATCACACTTCCAATTTGTGTGCCTTCCCTTCGGCATCTCTACTGCTCCCCGCACCTTCACAAAGCTACTACTTCCACTCATTGCCCACATCAGGCTTCAGGTCATTCACATTTTTAATTAGACAACATCCTTCTTCTGTCCCAATCCTCCTTGACTATTATGCACCAACAACAGCTGGTTCTTGCGCTGCTCCAACGCTTGGGTTGGTTGATCAACTACGAGAAGTCCCAGTTGCAACCTTCCCAACAATTAGTATTCCTCGGAGCTCTTCTAGACATGCAATGGAATTCCATATCTCTTCCTCAAGACAAGATTCTCATCATACGTCACAGAGTTCTCCAGGCCATGCCATCCCTATGGCTCAGCACGCAGGTGCCTGAATCTGCTCAGTACTCTCTCCTCTGACATCCTGATGGTACGCTGGGCCCATTGGAGACTACAATTCTTTCCAGTCTTTTTCCTCAAGCAGTGGAACAGGTGGCATCTACGCCAGACGATTTTCATCACAGACAGCATGACGCAATCTCTCTGGTGGTGGACTCGCCGGGCCAATCTCATAAATCATCATCTTCTTTGTCCTCCACAGCCCGTGGTGATCACTACCGACACGAGCCTTCACAGTTGGGGGGGCGCACTGCCAGGGCTTAGCAGCACAGGGCAAATGGGCCTTCCAAGCTCAGGGAATGCCCTTGAACATCCTGGAAGTGAGAGCAGCGTTCAAGGGCCTCCTTACCTTCTTTCCGATCATCCAACAACGCTCAGTTCAGTTAAAAATCGATAATCGGACGGCAGTCGCTTACATTTACAATCAAGGGGGCACACACAGTCGCTCTATGCTGCTGGAGCTCGAGCCGATCATGCACTTGGCGCAGGTTCACCTACTACATCTCTCAGCGATCTACCTTCCTGGCAGTCAGAACAGCCTTGCCGACCTACTGAGCCGTGCAACAGTGGATCCGCACGAATGGGTGTTGAACCAAGGTGTCTTCAGCATCGTGACGGGTCATTGGGGCCTACCCCAGATCAACCTATTTGCAACCCCCGACAACAGCAAGACCATTCTGTTTGTAACCCGCTTTCCGTGCAGCAGGGCAGTTGCTACAGATGCTCTGACCTGCACGTGGTCCTTTACTCTGGGCTACGCATTCCCTCCCTATCCTCTGATACGGAGGTTCCTTGAGCGAGTAGCTACGTTTCCGGGGGTGATCATTGCAATCCTACCATATTGGCCCAGGAGGCCGTGGTTCCCTCCGCTACTGGAGTTGAGCATGGAACCTCCGCTTTCTCTGCCGGGTCGCAGCGATCTCCTGCTCCAAGGCCCCTTCCTGCACCCAGCACCAGAAGCACTGCATCTAATGGCTTGGAGGTTGAGCGGGACCGTTTCTCAGGCTTGGGATGCTCCCAAGCGGTTATCTCTACGTTACTAAAAGCTCTCGACAAACGCTACTTACCAGAGGGTGTAGAACAAGTTCACAGCAGCGGCGGTAGTTGGCAGGTTTGACGCCTGTACTCCCACTGTGAATCATGTCCTTGACTTTCTTCAGTCCGGTCTGGATAAGGGTCTGAGCTGGAATTCTCTCCAGGTTCAAGTTTCGGCCATTTCAGCCCTGTCAGGATTCAGGTGGGCTCTGGATCCATTGATCATGCGTTTCCTTAACCAGTTGACATCCGCGGTGTTAAACCCCCTTCCCATCCAGGCCATTTTTCAGTATTCAGCGCTGCGGTACTTTGACTGACATTTATTCCGTCATGCAACGCTGTACTGAAGTGAATTTTATACCCTTTTTTTTTTATTTTTTACTATATTAAGGAGGTAGGGCGAAAAAACTAGCACATATAGACGATCGGCGGGCTATGGAGCCGCCGATCGTCTATATGTGAAACACCCGGTAACGGGTGTTTGCATTGGTCGGGTCTTTTCTGCCCGTGCGTGCCCGCTAGGGGGCGTGCGCGAGCAGTTAAAAAATGCCGTCTGGCGACGGCAACCCACCAATGCTGCAGTGCCGTCCGTCCGTTTTTTTACAACGGGCGGACGGCAAGAGGTTAAGGGATGTCTAAAACTTCATCCTCCTGTACGTTCATTGTTTCCGCAATGGGATTTATCCCTTGTGCTGGATGTTCTGCAGCATGCTCCCTTCTATCCACATCCTACGCCATCTCTCTGGGATATCACCCTCAAGACCGGGTCTCAGAGTGGCATGCACTGGCGGCTAGGGAGCCATTCTGCATGTTTTATCCGGACAGGGTTGTGCTGCGGACAAATCCCTAATTCTTTCCAAAGGTCACCTCGTTTCATCTTAATCAGGAGATCGTTCTGCCAGCATTTCATAACGAGGTGGTGGAACCTCATGCGCTTGACGTGGCCAGCTTGCCTGAGCTCTACGCAACCATTTCGTCTTGTGGATAACCTCCTCATCCTTCCTTGCGGTGCCAAGAAAGGGAACGCGGCCTCTGTTCGTACTATTGCAACCTGGCTGGTGAGGCTCATCCGAAAAGCCTATTCCATCAAAGGTCTACAACCTCCTGAGGACCTCCTGAGGAAATATGGGCTCATTCCATGAGAGAAATGGCAGCTTCCTGGGCAGCATACGCAAAGGTTTCAGCCGAAACAATCTGCAGGGCCGCCTCATGGTCTTCACGGAATACCTTCATGAGCCACTATAGGGTGGACCCAGCACTTCTTACTACTGTTAGCTTTGGTCGAAGCATTCTGCAATCTGGTTGCTCTAACCTCTAATATATTTTATTGGCAATACCCTCCCTGTGTGATCTCTAAATCCCATGGTGTGCTGCCAAGATGCCCCAGGAAAACTGAAAATTGTATACTTACTTCTCTCTCTCTCTCTCTCTCTCTCTCTCTCTCTCTCTCTCTCTCTCTCTATATATATATATATATATGTATATATACACATAAGATGTCAAAATCTACTGGACTAATACGGCTTACTTATTATATTGCATTATATATATAATATGTGTCAATAAGTACTCCTGTTTACTCCGTCCCCGATGTCGTTAATAAACATGTTGCTTTTCAACCTGTTTATTAACGACATCGGGGATGGAGTAAACAGCGATATCTCAGTGTTTGCTGATGATACCAAAATTGGGAGGGTAATAGAAACAGACCAAGATAGTATAACTTTACAAGAGGACCTGGATAAAATAGGGGAGTGGGCAACCTTATGGCAGATGAGGTTTAATGTTGATAAATGCAAAGTTATGCACTTTGGGACAAAAAACACGCAAATGGGTTATACAATAATGGGTATGCCGCTAGGGAAGTCTGAAATGGAGAAAGATTTGGGGGTCACTGTAGACCATAAACTCAATAATAGATTACAGTGCCAGGTTGCGGTAAGCAAAGCTAGTAGAGTCCTGTCCTGCATCAAGAAGGGAAT
>NW_017308614.1:127542-145547 GCF_000935625.1 Nanorana parkeri | reverse complement strand
GTATATATATATAGATATATATATATATCTATATATATACAGTGTATTTATATATGTTAAATATTGTATTAAAAACTATATATAAAATTACTCAATTAAAAAAATATGCTTCATGCAATACTACTACTACTACTAATAATACAATTGCAATTATTGGTAATACAATTCCTATCAAATAAAAGGTATACAAGGTAACTTTAATCATGAGCTCTTTTTCCTATGTGGTAACGATGAGAAAGGAAAAAGAAAATATCATGGTGAATATTTGTCCTTTGTTAAGCTTGAGACATGGCACCTCCATTCATTTTACATATAGCACAGTCTGGTACCATGGCCAGTCCTTATCTCGTCGTTATTATCTGGTATTCCCATAATTTACAACCTGGTAATGTATTTTGTAAGGGTCTGAGAATGGCTGATGTTAGAGTCTTTGTCCAGAAGCCATGAACTCACATTCACCTTATATACTAATATAATATAAAGAACAAAGATGGCTTCCAGGATTCCCATATTACATTATGCAGAATAATAAGTATAGGCCTTCCTTTTCACACTAAATAGTTCAGATGAGTTCATATCTAAGACATACTCTCCTGCCCCTCCAAACATCTCTAAGCAAACTGAGTTTAAGAGATTGGAAAAAGGATCTCCGATACCTCTCTGGAAGCGTAGTTGGTTTTTCCCTGGAATCTTAAAGCAATCCTTCATTGTAAGGTCTCTTCGTTATCCCAGTGCTTTCAACATAACTCTTTGTATGAATATACGGATGTAGCTTGAAGGGAAGTGCGGAAAGCCCTCAACCTGTCCCCATTCATGTCCTCCCTCTGTCCAATATTGGGTCATCCCATTTTCTCTCCGGGACTGGACTACGCTGCTTTCCATAAATGGAAGGAGAAAGGCCTTCAAAAATGGATTCAGTTGTTTCACCCACACACTTTCACACCATACTCGTTCTGTTGTGGGAAATTTTCTTGGGCTTTGTACACACATCCACACTGCCAAAATGTGCACTTTCAGCATCAAAATGTGCACAAAGCACAAAACAGTTCCTACGCGCTTAAAAGCACGTTCGTATCAAGCTCTTTGCTATAAGGAAATTGAAGTACTTCAGTAGCACCCAATAGAATCAGAACAGATGCTGCTTCAAGCTGGAATCTCGGTGTGTAAAATTCTCCCGAGCCAAGGGACTTTGTTTATTTATAGGCAACAAAAGGAATGACAAACAGGAAGTCATGGCCCCAACAGCCAATTGCTTCCTCCATGCACAATGATATCACAGGAAATTACAACAGAAAAGGGGAGGGCACCCACGTGCAAGAGCAGAGCAGTGCACATGGCTCACTAGTGTTAAACAAAGGACTATAAGTCATGTACACTGCCCCAACTAGCCACATTGTATGCACATCCACCATTTTTAGCAGCATGGACCTTATTAAATACTGCTCAGAATGACCAGTATCTAGTAAGATCATTCTACTTGTTCTTACAGGTTTGAGACTATCTGAGGAGACATTGCTAATGCGGTTATCTATATACGGTACGAGTACACCGACAAGGCAGATATCAATGTCTTCTTATAAAAGCAGATGTGTCCAAAAGGGATAGCGCAGCCGCAATAGAGGTATAATACGTATCTCTCGTTATGCGGACTTCGCTAAGGTGCATAGACGTTTGAAGGCAAGAAGCCCAGCGCATTGCACTTAATGCTCACAAACCGGCAAGCGACACACACCGCGAAAACTTCTTCAAGCCCACGAGATGGTTGAATAAGGTGCCATAAGATCCGCAGTTGAGATCAATAAGCATTGGGTGGATTATTACAACTATGTGCTGTAAGTAATCTACCAGCTCACCCAATAAAAGGCTTTTTTTTTGTGGAGAGAGTTTAGTGGAGAGACGAAGTATTGGGATAGTTTGATTGGCGTAACTATCAGGTCCAAGGTACGGGTTGTGTTGTCTCTGGCTTCCCTCATCGGTGTAAAACACATTTGGTCCAGGTGAATAAGTCTCAAAAGTAAGCATTTGAGCCTGTTGGCCAAGATCTTGGTGACAATTCTGAGGTCACAATTGAGGAGGGATATAGGTCTGTAATTAGAGCAGGACAAGGGATCTTTACCCTCCTTGGGTATGACTGTTATAGTAGCATGGAGTAGGTGGGGTGGCATAGTGTGGCCCACCGTTAATTAAACGAGTCAAGGAAGTGTGGTGCAATAGTTGGCAGAAATCTTTTATAGTAGGACAGAGGGATTGTTGGATTGCATTTCAGAGATGGCTAAACCCAGTTCTTCGGAGGAAAGGGGTTCCGAGAGACGTGCAACATCGGCAGCAGAAATAGAGACCATGGAGGAGACTTCTAAGTTTGACCTAATAGTCTCCGCAGATGTGATGGAGTTGGGTAAATTATATAATTGTAGATAATAGGATCTGAACGTGTCAGCGATTCATTCAACGCCATGTTCCACAGCACCCTGAGGAGAAAGTATGTGAGGAATGTACTTGCTCGACCTGGGGGTACGCAATAGAGTAGCCAGGGGATTACCAAACTTATTAGCATATTCAAAGAAGAAACGGCCATGATGCATAAGCATGGCTTTAGATTTTTCAAAGCAGAGCTTTGTAAGGTCTACCCGGAGGCGTATAAGATCCGCCTCAATGTTAAGAAGGGGAGTTTGTTTGTGAACCGTTTTCAACCTATGAATTTTAGCTAGCAACGAGGCCATGTGTAACATACTCATCTTCCCTTCATTCCAGTCTCCATGCATGGCGCCGCCCCCTCAGCTGCGGTGTCATTCAGCTTCACCCTCATACTTGGCTTAAGGTGCCAGATTCAATTGCCTGGTGTCAGTTCAATGTGTAGATGCCGGGCGGTATAACCGCACATCTTCTGTCTGCACTGTGACCTCTCTCCCCTCTTAGTTCTACTGAAGCACCTTGCTGAATGACACGCTGCCGCTGTCTCTCCCCAACATTCCTTCGTTATCAGAAGCAGACTGTCACTGGACTTAAACCTCTCATGATTGCTGCTGCTCTTTTCAAACAGGGACTGTGTCTGGACATTCCTCTCACGATCACAGCTACCATTGCTCCCGTCACAAAAGTTACTTGCTGCTGACGGTTTCCCGTGAAGTACGCCATCACCTCAGCTTGAGATCTCTCTCCCTCTCCGTAAGGACGTTTCATCCATCATCAGCATTACCATCCCCCAGCTCTCAACAAACAGAGCCTGCTGAAACAGACTGCAATCCTTCCTTGTTAAAGGCACAGCACCTCCAATAACTGCGAATTCCTGAAGTGTTCCAATCTTCTGTCAGCACAAATGCAAGTATCTTTATTTAATTGACTTTCTCATATATCTTTTGGGCCTTATCCATCTACTCCATATAAGCTAATTCATGAACTGAGAGCGTATCATTTCAACTTGTTTATGAACTGTAAAGTCTCCCTTAACTGAGTGGCATAGTCTGTGAAGGTGAATTACCTCCTCCGCTATTGTGATCCATATACACACAACTAAAATTGAACAGAAGTGTTACACAATGTTATGTTCCCTTGCTTTTTTGAGTCTATGACCGTGTTTAATGAGGAGAGACCCAAACATAGGGTTTGTGAGCCTCACACATTGTTAAAGGGTTGGAAACTGAAGCAACATTGATACGAAAATAGGTTTCTAACTTGGCCTGGATATCAGCTACAACGTCAGGGTTATTTAAAAGGGTTTGATTGAGGCACCACATACTAGAGCTTTGGGCTAGATGGAGAAAGTCAATTGAGACTGAGATAGCCCTTTGGTGTGTTGTAAGAAAATAGTCAATCCGCGAGTAAGTCTTATGCACAGAGGAGAAAAAAGTATTGTCACTTTCTCGCTGGCGATGTATCTGCCATACATCCACCAGTCTGTGGTCATGTAGGAGTTGCTTAGTACATTTGAAAGAGGAAAATGTCAGGTGCGACAAAGCACTAGAGACATGTCCCCCCAGAACCAAGTAGCCTTCCAAGAGGCCAGACAAAGTTTGCAGAAAATGATCTAAGAAAGAGACCTGGTCCATGTTAGGGAAGTAAACGTTAGCTCGAGTGCACAATTGGGAACCGATGTAACCACACTCTATAAGAAACCTTACATCGGGGTCAATATAAGTGGATTTAAGGGTCCAGGGGACTGATTTTGCAGTCAAGATAGAGGTGCCTTTAGATTTTGATGTAGGGGATGTACTATGATATGAAACAGGAAATTGTTTACTTTTTGGCAGTAAGGCATGACATTGTTTGAAATGTGTCCCCTGGAGGAACATCACCCGAGCCCACAACTTCCACAGCTGGTTGAGAATCGACATATGCTTCTCCAGCACATTCAAGCCTTTGGCATTAAGAGAGATCATTTTTAAACATATCATCTGACCGGGTGCGGGGCGCCCTGGCCCGACCCCACTCAGGAGCCGCCTGACCAGCCATGGAGAAAGGGAAAGAGAGAAAAAAAAAGAGGGGGGACAAAAGAGGTAAAAAGAGAAGAAGAATTTAACTTAAACTAAGGTAAAAAGAGAGAGGTCCAGCCAAGATAGTGAAAAGAAAGAGTAAGTGGAGGGGAGAAAAAAGAGAGAAGGGGAACAGCAAAGGAGAAGGACTAGACAAGAGTGAATCATTAAAGTGGGAGAAAGAAGAGTGAGAGAAACTCGATAAACAGGTGAAAGTAGCAATACTCTAACACAGGGGTGCCCACAATGTTTTGTGTTAAGATCTACTTTTTATATGACCAGCTCAATGAGATCTACCAACGAATGGCACCACAATTTATCTCCCAAAACAGAACACAGGGTAGGCGTGATTGCAATGAACACACTATACTATTGTGAATGGGTCATTAGTTAGACCTAGCACTCTTATCAGAGGAGAGGTAAACTATGGGACTATTACCTATAAAGGCCAAACTCCTAAAAAAAAAACTCCTAACGCTCCTAATCTCAGTCCTGTAGGTGAAGGCATAGCCCTGTTAGGTGGGGGCACAGTCCTGTTGGTGGGGGCACAATCCTGTAGATGAGGGTACACTCCTGTTACGTGGGGGCACAGTCCTGTAGTTGGGGGCACAGTCCTGTAGTTGGGGGCACAGTCCTGTAGTTGGGGGCACAGTCCTGTAGTTGGGGGCACAGTCCTGTAGTTGGGGGCACAGTCCTGTAGTTGGGGGCACAGTCCTGTAGTTGGGGGCACAGTCCTGTAGTTGGGGGCACAGTCCTGTAGTTGGGGGCACAGTCCTGTAGTTGGGGGCACAGTCCTGTAGTTGGGGGCACAGTCCTGTAGTTGGGGGCACAGTCCTGTAGTTGGGGGCACAGTCCTGTAGTTGGGGGCACAGTCCTGTAGTTGGGGGCACAGTCCTGTAGTTGGGGGCACAGTCCTGTAGTTGGGGGCACAGTCCTGTAGTTGGGGGCACAGTCCTGTAGTTGGGGGCACAGTCCTGTAGTTGGGGGCACAGTCCTGTAGTTGGGGGCACAGTCCTGTAGTTGGGTACGGTGGCGCACAGTCCGGTGGTTGGGGGCACAGTCCTGTAGTTGGGGGCACAGTACAGTATTTGAGGGCACAGTCCTGTAGGTTGGGGTACAGTCCTGTAGGTGAGGGCACAGGTGTGTAGGTGAGGGCACAGTCCTGTAGTTGGGGGGCAAAGTCCTGTAGCTGAGGGCACAGTTCTGTAGGTGGGGGCACTGGTCTGTAAGTGAGGGCACTGGTCTGTAGGTGTGGACATGGTGTGTAGCGCCTGCAGACACATGCAATACACAAGCAGCTGCCTATGGAGATATGAGTCTTGTACAGCTGTGTACAGTGGGTAGAGATAACACAGGCTGCAGCACACAATGCCCCCTCCCTCTGATAAAGAACATCAGTCACCGCCCAGGCCTGTGTAGGATTTCTGTTTGTCCCAAGGGACTGGCTCTCAGATTCCCCCAGAGTACCTGCATGCTGAGCTCTGTGCGCTGCGGCTTTCAGTGTCAGCGGCTGTGCCGGACAGAGCGCCACCTGCTGACCAACACAGCAAACGGCACCCGGCCAGCAGCAGCTGAGCTCCTAGATAAAACGGAGCAGCTAATTCTAACTTACGATCTCTATCTACCAGAATTAGCTTTGCAATCGACTGGTAGATCGCGATCGACCTTTTGGGCACCCCTGCTCTAACAGATGCGCTCCCTGCGAGTAAACAAATTACCCACCAGGAAGAGTCCTATTGGGGGGAAAGTGTTGTGGCAGAAGGATAACAGAGGTGCACTGATGCAATGTAAATAACATATATCACACAATAGCCAATGCAACATAGTATTATTGAGACCAAATTATCGTGACCCAATACTTGATAATAAGGTGCCACCCCCCTAGTATATCAAGTCAAAAAAGAGGGGGGAAAGTGGGGCCTTTAAGGCACCAAGTGACAAAACCAAGAAATTACAACATAATCAATCAAAAGTTCTTTATTATACAAAAGTTAAAAATACTTAAAAACATGATTAGTATGTGCACACTTCAAGAAAACAATCTTATCTCCAAAGAAACTATTCCAGGATTACATAATGAGGCCAAGCAACCATAACAAACATAAATGGTATGACATGTTCTTTTGATCATACAGCACTCAACTGCCTCTTCTTTGAACAGGAATAATAATTCTCAACGTGTTTCACGCTCCAAGCCCTTCCTCAGGAAATGGAGGAGATCTATATAGAGAGCAATCCGTGTGTGCCCGATCGAACCAGGAGGACAGGAGCCCAAGATCCAAGCGTACAGAGGACATAGGAGGCCCCCCAAGGAATGATGGGATAGAGGTGATAAGCGGACATACACCTAAAACTGTGGAATTCCAAAAGGAGCCATATAAAGCACAATCCACAGTCACCTCCGAGCCGCCAATATCCATGAGGCCTCTTTTTTGACATAGTATTATTATTATTTTTTTCAGTACTTCGTTTATTGGTTCAAATCATTGCAGACAGTGGTACATTGCATGTTCGCAAGATATAACATTATAATACTTGTGAGATCAAAAAGAAAACAAACTGACAATACGTCATTAACATACTTAACGTAGTTATTAAGATAACATGTCTCGTTTAAAGTCACATCTATAAGAGAGGGTACTATTAACAACCCCCCCGAGACCCATCTATCTAGTATGTATGTCCGACCCCTGCGGGTGGCGAATGCTGGTTAGCCCCTGTTAGCCCCTGTCCCGCAGGGTTGGGAATGACCAGGTGAGTAAGATGCTATGACGGACTATATAATTGTACACTTCTGCAATCTCGTAACACGATCAGCTCGTAAACGAGCCATAATGGCATTATAACAGGCAAGCGTAAAACTAATCATGGGACGCACCCACCCCTCTCATTCTGCGTACATAGAGTGTGCATTTAAACCTGTAAGTTGACATACCTCGTAAGAGAGTGGGGAGTTGCCCACTAGTACATGGTATCTCCCGGACCACTACATATCACAGAGCTGTGGAGACAAAGGATAGAGAGCAGAGAAGGAGAAGATGGGGAAGAAAGATAGAAAGTTAGGCCATGTGGAAGCCAGACCTCAGTGGCCCTGGTGTCGTGCGGACCTGGAGAACCTTCTCACCCATCACCCAACTGGCGTTCGGTGTCCTCCCCATCGCATTCACATAGGCAGCGGAATGTTTGAAGTGAATCCACGCCATCCAGACAAAGCGGAAGCGTTCTTTTCTTCCTCGTTATGCATAGAGGCTGACAGGTCTTCCATACAATATATGTTGTCCATGATGGCAAACCATAGTTGTCCACAACAGAATTATACACGACCTAGCCGCATTCAACATGTGCATGGTCAGTGATTTTTTTGTATCGTTTGGTTGTAGCGGAGGTCATATGTAGTAAAAAGACCGCCGGGTCGTCTGGTAGTGCCTCGAGCACCAATTGGTTGACAATCGACCTCACCGCGTTCCAGAAAGGGCGTATTTTAGTGCATGACCAAAAAACATGAAGCATGGTGCCAGGAGCCTGACTACACCTCCAACCGGTCGACGGGACCGAGCAGTTGATTTTTTTGCAGGACATACGGGACTTGGTACCATCGGGTCAGTATCTTATAACCCTGTTCCTGGTATTTACATGCCATGGAGGATCTGTGAGCTAGGTACAAGACCGTACTCCTCTGTTGCTTCGTAAAAAAGGCCTACCCAACTCAGATTCCCACCGCTCAACAAAAGGAGGGCAATACGTTGCGGGTGGTGAGCAGAGCTGTCTATGCAACCAGGACAAAGAATGTCTAGTTGGTGCTCCCGAGTGACACATAGACTTGAAGGACGTGAGACTGCGCAACAACCCCCCCACCGGCTGCTCACAGCGCTCTCCTCCTGCAGCGCTTGGGCCTCCTGTGACAGTTTCTCTCCTACCCGCTAGGACAAAGAGCAGCGCCCAGTGGGGAGGAGAGAAAAAACAGATGCACTGCTATTTCGGCAGAAAAATTGCACTTTCGGCCGAAATGTTTTGGCGGCCGATATATTGGTGCATCCCTAGTTGAAACACAGCCAAAATCTGTTCCTGATCAGTGTGTACGGAATCATTAGGATCTTTGATGGCACCAACAAATACCTTAGGTTGCTGTGAGTGGGGCACCTGTGCAACAAGTTTACCTCAGCCCAAAAGAAACATTTTTCTCTGCTGCATGCGAAGTACATGTCTCAAGATATTGCTAAGCTTCTAGCCAATACCAATGAAAGCCTACCGAGGAGTTTAAAATGAAGGCTGCTTCCTTATCTGCAACAGCTTGACGAGCTATATAATCCTTCTGTCTAGTATCGCTCTTAATAATACTGATTGTTATGGAAATTCGCTTGGTTCAATGCACAAATCCATGCTGCGCTAGAGTGCGCCAAAGTATGTCAATAGAAGAGCTACTATACCTTTAACTGCTGAAAAAGTTAATGTTGCTTCCAATAGAAGGTGTCTGAACACAGTGCATTTGTGTTTTTTTTGCGTATGAGGCTGCAGAGATGTCAGGATGCCCATGCTAACCCGTGTCAGCCTACATTGGGCACTTGAGCATCCGAATTGGACCACAGAGCAATAGAAGAAGGTGCCCTGGTCTGATGAATGACATTTCTCTTTACATCATGTGGATGGCCGGGTGCATGTGTGTCACTTACCTATGGGAAGAGATGGCATCAATGCACTATAGGGCCAGAGGAGGCAGTGTGATGCTTTGGGCAATGTTCTACTGGGAAACCTTGGGTCCTGCAATCCATGTGAATGTTACTTTGACACGTACCACCTACCTAAACATTGTTGCTGACTAAGTACACCCCTTCATGGAAACGGTATTCCCTGATGGCATTGGCCTCCTTCAGCAGGATAATGTGCCTGCCATACTGCAACAATGGTTCAAGAATGGTTTGAGGAACACAACAACGAATTTGATTTGTTGACTTGGCCTCCACATTCTCCAGCTCCTAATCCAATCGAGCATCTGTGTGATGTGCTGAAAACACAAGTCCCATCCATGAAGGTCCCACCTTGCAATTTGCAGGAGTTAAACAATCTGCTGCTGATGGCTTGGTGCCAGACACCACAGCATACCTTCTAAAGGAGTCCATGCCTCAACGGATCAGGGCTGTTTTTGCAGCAAAAGGGGACCTACTCAATATTAGGCAGGTGGTCATAATGTTATAGCAGATTGGTTTATTTGACAAATAGTCCACTCATATAGGCTTTAAATGTATCCCAAACAACACTCATAGAAGCAGAAGGAACATAAACAGACATAAACAATTTTACCTTATACTCCAGTGATGTGGGGGCGGGGAGGAGAGCGATGTCAGCGGTGGTGTCACAGGAGGCCGAGCTCTCCACCTGCACTGTCCCGCTTGGCCTCCTGTGACAGGCAGATCAGGATGGTGAGCGGTGGAGTCAGCTGTCAGCCTTGTCACAAGAGGCTGAGCTCTCCTCCCCGCACCATCCTCTCAGCCTCCTGTGACAGCAAGTCAGGATGGAGAATGGATAGAAGCACTCAGCGATCAGAACTGATCGCTCAATGCTTGTAAATAATTGAGGGCATAGTATGTGTACTCTACATCACTTCCTGTTCATGAATGATTGTGGACATAACAACGTATACTATATCCACAGTTTATGAATGGATAGGAGCACTCAGTATAGAGGCTTCCTGTTCATTCATAACAGGGGCTACTGAAAAAGATTGAGGACTCTGTGTCCTCAATCTCCATTTCTATTTCAAAAGGGAAATATAAAGGGGTCTGTTTAGACCCTTAATATTTCCATAGAGCCCCTGACAGTAAAGTAAAAAAAAATACTGTAAATAAAAATAATATAGATTTTTTTTTTTAAAAGGTTAGACAAAAAATAATTATCAGTTTCAGCCTGACAAGTTTTTTATTTTCAGGTTCCGTCTGAAAATTCAATTTCAGTGCAACTCTAGTGTTTATACATGTCGGCTACTCCCACCCAGTCGATGAGGCTGTACAGAAATTAACAACACAAACAGCAACAACAGAAAAACAACAATAGAAGACAAAAAAAAAAAAGAAAACAAAAAGAAGGCATATATAATCCATAAAAAAATTATTACATCAACAAACTTATAAAAATGTTCCCGCTCGTCTACTGGAGATATTCCATTCATTTAAGTTTTATTCTGACATTTAGGCTGCCAATCCAGCCAGGTGAACACCAAGAAAGTATAAAAAGAGAGAAATCCAGGAAAAACATGTTTTTAGATCCAGCTAAAGCTATCTCTTCAATTTCCGTACTCTGCGGAAAATATATACTTTATCTCTGTAATTTACTAATCTAATACGCAGAAGCCTGGGAGAGTTTCCTGGTGGGAGAGGGCGAGATGGAGCCCTTTCCACAGCAAATGCAGAAGACAAATGCTCTTGGCCAACAAGCCTTTTGCAGCCTTTTGACAAAATCTAAATGTTTTCCTTCAATGAGCATTGGTAGCCCCACAACACACAGATTATTATGACATAATCTGTTTTCAATATCGTTAGTTTTTAACAAACTATAAGCAATTTTTTGCAAAGCAAGTTTAACATCCGTAAATAAGGTTTTGCATATGGTTTGCATTCTTATGCTTTTATTCATGATATTCTACCAAAACCTTATTTTCAGTAAACCCCTTCTCCTGAAAAAGCTTGAATGTAAAAATACGTCGAGAATCAGGACCTTCAAGAACTACTGTATTTTTCTGTGTATAAGACTATACTTTTTCATAAAAATATTTACCTAAAAATGGAGGGGCGTCTTATACACGGGGGGCCGAGATGAGACCGCGGTTGCGAAACTGCCGATACCTCTGCAAACTATAGTGGGGCACCTGTGCAACAAGTTTACCTCAGCCCAAAAGAAACATTTTTCTCTGCTGCATGCGAAGTACATGTCTCAAGATATTGCTAAGCTTCTAGCCAATACCAATGAAAGCCTACCGAGGAGTTTAAAATGAAGGCTGCTTCCTTATCTGCAACAGCTTGACGAGCTATATAATCCTTCTGTCTAGTATCGCTCTTAATAATACTGATTGTTATGGAAATTCGCTTGGTTCAATGCACAAATCCATGCTGCGCTAGAGTGCGCCAAAGTATGTCAATAGAAGAGCTACTATACCTTTAACTGCTGAAAAAGTTAATGTTGCTTCCAATAGAAGGTGTCTGAACACAGTGCATTTGTGTTTTTTTTGCGTATGAGGCTGCAGAGATGTCAGGATGCCCATGCTAACCCGTGTCAGCCTACATTGGGCACTTGAGCATCCGAATTGGACCACAGAGCAATAGAAGAAGGTGCCCTGGTCTGATGAATGACATTTCTCTTTACATCATGTGGATGGCCGGGTGCATGTGTGTCACTTACCTATGGGAAGAGATGGCATCAATGCACTATAGGGCCAGAGGAGGCAGTGTGATGCTTTGGGCAATGTTCTACTGGGAAACCTTGGGTCCTGCAATCCATGTGAATGTTACTTTGACACGTACCACCTACCTAAACATTGTTGCTGACTAAGTACACCCCTTCATGGAAACGGTATTCCCTGATGGCATTGGCCTCCTTCAGCAGGATAATGTGCCTGCCATACTGCAACAATGGTTCAAGAATGGTTTGAGGAACACAACAACGAATTTGATTTGTTGACTTGGCCTCCACATTCTCCAGCTCCTAATCCAATCGAGCATCTGTGTGATGTGCTGAAAACACAAGTCCCATCCATGAAGGTCCCACCTTGCAATTTGCAGGAGTTAAACAATCTGCTGCTGATGGCTTGGTGCCAGACACCACAGCATACCTTCTAAAGGAGTCCATGCCTCAACGGATCAGGGCTGTTTTTGCAGCAAAAGGGGACCTACTCAATATTAGGCAGGTGGTCATAATGTTATAGCAGATTGGTTTATTTGACAAATAGTCCACTCATATAGGCTTTAAATGTATCCCAAACAACACTCATAGAAGCAGAAGGAACATAAACAGACATAAACAATTTTACCTTATACTCCAGTGATGTGGGGGCGGGGAGGAGAGCGATGTCAGCGGTGGTGTCACAGGAGGCCGAGCTCTCCACCTGCACTGTCCCGCTTGGCCTCCTGTGACAGGCAGATCAGGATGGTGAGCGGTGGAGTCAGCTGTCAGCCTTGTCACAAGAGGCTGAGCTCTCCTCCCCGCACCATCCTCTCAGCCTCCTGTGACAGCAAGTCAGGATGGAGAATGGATAGAAGCACTCAGCGATCAGAACTGATCGCTCAATGCTTGTAAATAATTGAGGGCATAGTATGTGTACTCTACATCACTTCCTGTTCATGAATGATTGTGGACATAACAACGTATACTATATCCACAGTTTATGAATGGATAGGAGCACTCAGTATAGAGGCTTCCTGTTCATTCATAACAGGGGCTACTGAAAAAGATTGAGGACTCTGTGTCCTCAATCTCCATTTCTATTTCAAAAGGGAAATATAAAGGGGTCTGTTTAGACCCTTAATATTTCCATAGAGCCCCTGACAGTAAAGTAAAAAAAAATACTGTAAATAAAAATAATATAGATTTTTTTTTTTAAAAGGTTAGACAAAAAATAATTATCAGTTTCAGCCTGACAAGTTTTTTATTTTCAGGTTCCGTCTGAAAATTCAATTTCAGTGCAACTCTAGTGTTTATACATGTCGGCTACTCCCACCCAGTCGATGAGGCTGTACAGAAATTAACAACACAAACAGCAACAACAGAAAAACAACAATAGAAGACAAAAAAAAAAAAGAAAACAAAAAGAAGGCATATATAATCCATAAAAAAATTATTACATCAACAAACTTATAAAAATGTTCCCGCTCGTCTACTGGAGATATTCCATTCATTTAAGTTTTATTCTGACATTTAGGCTGCCAATCCAGCCAGGTGAACACCAAGAAAGTATAAAAAGAGAGAAATCCAGGAAAAACATGTTTTTAGATCCAGCTAAAGCTATCTCTTCAATTTCCGTACTCTGCGGAAAATATATACTTTATCTCTGTAATTTACTAATCTAATACGCAGAAGCCTGGGAGAGTTTCCTGGTGGGAGAGGGCGAGATGGAGCCCTTTCCACAGCAAATGCAGAAGACAAATGCTCTTGGCCAACAAGCCTTTTGCAGCCTTTTGACAAAATCTAAATGTTTTCCTTCAATGAGCATTGGTAGCCCCACAACACACAGATTATTATGACATAATCTGTTTTCAATATCGTTAGTTTTTAACAAACTATAAGCAATTTTTTGCAAAGCAAGTTTAACATCCGTAAATAAGGTTTTGCATATGGTTTGCATTCTTATGCTTTTATTCATGATATTCTACCAAAACCTTATTTTCAGTAAACCCCTTCTCCTGAAAAAGCTTGAATGTAAAAATACGTCGAGAATCAGGACCTTCAAGAACTACTGTATTTTTCTGTGTATAAGACTATACTTTTTCATAAAAATATTTACCTAAAAATGGAGGGGCGTCTTATACACGGGGGGCCGAGATGAGACCGCGGTTGCGAAACTGCCGATACCTCTGCAAACTAGCCTCACGAGTGAAACTTCCAATTGCAGAGACAAGCTAACAGGTTTCCTCAAATGATGAGCCTTATGTACCCGACGTCAGCTGATGCTGCGGAGAGCCTGTAGCCAGTGCCCAGATGTAACGGGGAGCGGTAATGTCGGAGCATTCTGAGCCCATAAAATGTCAGAAAGCAAAAAAAAATCCCGGTAAATACCAATACCAGGAATCGGCTGTCTTACTCTGCAAAATTTAAACTGGATGTAATCAGTTATGCAAAAGAGAATGGAAAATATTGATTTCTGAATTTTGGGTAAGAAAAGTCCTATACATGGGGGCGTCTTATAGACGGAAAAATACGGTATACCTTTATTTTTTAACATCCATAATGCAAAAGAAACAAAAAACGTGAACATTTGGAAACAAATGGAATTAATGTAAAATATGTGGATATAGTGATAAAGTTATGGGCTCACATGTATGTATGTGCTTCTGATTTTTTTCTTAACCTCCTTTTTATATTTTTTGTTACAGTTTTTCTTTTAATGCAATTACACCAATACATTTGAGATAATTTTATCAACAGTGCTGTTCTATCAATTGAGTTTAT
This sequence comes from Nanorana parkeri, assembly GCF_000935625.1. Taxonomy (NCBI): domain Eukaryota; kingdom Metazoa; phylum Chordata; class Amphibia; order Anura; family Dicroglossidae; genus Nanorana; species Nanorana parkeri. Next base: position 130,926 of record NW_017308614.1, on the reverse strand, counting down.
GAGTGTCAATTCAAAGCCCCCGTTTTCTACTGTGTCTGGACTATAAATTCTAGAAACTATATTCTTTTTGCAAGTATTTTCCGGGGTGTGATGCTCATAATCCACACCCGGGGTCTTTTTCTAATTGATTATGTACAGCAGAATAGACATCTTAAATCGTAGGCTCTGAATATACATTTCAGTATATTTTTAGGGCTTTTCATTCATTGTGTCTTAGTACTCACAGTCTCATTACATTATCCAGGCTATCAGAGCCTTCTGTATATACCTGGACTGGTATAGAAGGTTTATTCCGCAGTGTATCTCTCACAAAGGCATTCTTGGACTGTTTAGCATGTGTATCTGACAGCTGTGCAAATTGCTGAAATGTGCCATATTTCCGCTTGCCCGGTATCTGTATCATGGTTTGTGAGCCGATGCAATCTTGCAGGCTTGGGCCCGTATTAATAGGGAATTCCCTCTTCCTAGTCATAGTGGAATGTGGAGGAACATCAACATTCCCAGCAGGTCGAGTGAGAGTGGGCCAGTCCATTACACTTGTGTAGGGGTGAGGCAGGAGGAACAGCATCGGGGTTATCCAGGATAGAGACAGGATCTACAGTGTGAGCACTCCTCTTCATATACACTCACATTACACTCACTGTGCCTAGCAGTACTCTCAGTGCCCAGCAATACTCACTGTACCCAGCAGTACTTACAGTGTCCAGTAATACATTACCCGTTAATACTCAGTGTCCAGAAGTACCCACAGTTCTCACAATGCCCAGTAATAACAGCTCACACAGTCCCCCAGGAGTGCCTCAGCATTCATTCTCACATCCTCTCCATCTCATGTGCAGTGAGTCAGTTTGTAACTGCTGAAAAGCTTTAAAACAGCAATTATTTTATACCAGCATGAGGTAAGTTTAAACATGAGGTATGGTAAATATACCAACTTCAGCCCATCTCTGAAATCCCTGTAGCATCAGGGAAGGAGCTCATTGGACCATATGAGGTTTTGCCAGGTATATCTAGAGATTCAGAGCAAGAATTTTGCTGTTGTGTAGACCTTCCCAATCAGTATAAGGGTGTGCAAGTGTGGTAGTTAGTAGGCTTTTACGTTTTTAAAAGTATATAAAACATGTAAAGGATTTATTACCTGAAACAGGTGTGAAAATATTCTGAATGAGGCTGTGTGTAGGGCAAGTCGCTCCCAGCCAGCTATATGTTGAAGTTGTAAAGCCATGAAATACTGCCACTGATTCTGGGCTGAAAGGCTCCCTGAGTCTTTGGTGTGTTAGAGTACCTTTAGTCTAATCCTAGGTAATCTCTTTTTCTATTCAAGAATTAATTCAAGATCCATGAAAATGCCATTAAATTTTTGGAAACACTTAAGAGGAACTCAGCAGGGAGAATTGTGAAGGAAGTATTAAAACTGAGGTATTCAGTTCATCTTACGTAAATTTGTTTGACCCACAATAGATTTGGGCAGTTCGCACTAGGAATTGCATCGAGCAGCAGTGTAAACACAGCCATAGCAGCCCTTGCAGCTGTTATAAGGCCTGGGGTAGGAGGAGGGCCCCATTAGGGGTGCAGATTAGGGAAGCTAAACTGTGAGGTTTCCAGTATAGAAGGGCTGAAGTCAGAACTCAGATTTATTGTCCTCTGAAATTCTGCTACAGACTGAAATGAACCCTGTATACCTAATGCTGTCACACGTCCCAGAGTTTTTGTGGTTTCACAAAAAAAGTTTAATGATACTAGAGTTTAAAGAAGTATTAGGGTTGAAGAGTAAGTGTGCGCAAGAGCATGAATAATTTTCTCATAATATAAATTATCATTATGGTTGTTATTATTATTAGTGCTACTATAACTTTTGTCCCCCGCACTGCTCCTTAGTAGTGTACTAAATATGCTTGCAGCTCTCCTGCTGCCTGTCCTTGATACATATTTCATGTTAAGATCATTGACACACATTGTCACAGTTGACACTGCCAGTCGCTACAGAGAGAGTTAGCCAGACAGCCCCAAAGTTTGTAGTTATACCTCGGGCATTGAGTTTTAAATGTAAATAGTAAAGGGGTGAAATTAAGCGGGGTATAATCATGGAGAGTAGCAGAAATATGCCCAAATAGTTAAAGTGACAAAAATGTATCTTATTTTAGTATCACTCGGCTGTAGATCCTCAACAGGGCCAGTGCAAGGATTTTTGCCTACACAGGTGAAAGAGCATTTTTGGTCAGCAATGTGACGCACAGTACAGAGGTCAGGGTGTGACGCACAGTACAGAAGTCAGGGTGTGACGCACAGTACAGAAGTCAGGGTGTGACGTAATCAATTTTTTATTTTTTTCACTTAACTTTATTGCTATCACACAGGAGCTAGCTAACAAGCCCCTGTGTGATAGCATTTGGAGGTGACAGGTTCTCTTTATTGAACTTGTCACCTCCAATACAGGAGTTCTAGCACACACTAGAACTCCTGTGACAGCTGAGAGGAAGGGCTGCGAGTGCAGCTCTCCTCTCACTTTCTACTCGACCCAGCGTGCAAGGTTGGCGGTGGGGGGACGGGAAGATACCTGCTCCTCTGCTCAGAGAGGTGGCTCTGATCACACCTGTCAGCGCTCCCTCTCTCTCTTCCTGGCTGTTCTGAAGCTGCAGCGGCCGGCAGGCGAGAGAGGGAGCGCTGACAGGTGTGATCAGAGCCGCTGCGCCCATTTTGCGGCCAGTCGCATTTTTCCGCCCCCCGCTGGCGCTGTCAAGCAGTTGCTTGACCTGCCTATATGGTAGCGCTGGGCCTGATCCTCAACTCATCTCTGAATTGGTGCTGACCCTGTCCTTTGTGGAGGGTGGCTACTTTTTGTTCCCCGTGGTTCCTGTGTGTGTTGTAAAGTAGCCACCGCTTGAAGCTCACTCCTGTGATGGACTAAAATCTCGTGTTTAGTTTACTAATTTGTATTGAGATTGTAGTCCATCAAGGGGGCGAGCTTGGAGCGGTTACTATATAACACACACAGGGACCATGGGGAACAAAAGCAGACACCCTCCAGAAGGGTGGCTACTTTTAAGATACATTTTTGTTAATAGTTAAGGTACTTGAACGCAACTTTGAAATTGAATTCCTGAGTTTAGTGTCATTTTTTATTTTTCCGTGACTACCTTAATATAAGAGAAGGTATCAGCCAGAAGTGCTGGAAGGGGGTTTAAAGTTATGTTACTTTTGTTTACACTTTATTACCTTGTTTTCTAGTTATCTCCGAACTGCTAGTCTCCCACATCCCCTGTGCTGATGAGACACCTGTACGTGCTCGCTCCAGGCTGTGCCCTCACCTAGCTGTGTGCCTCCTTGGGGTATGCATATCAAAACCTGTGATAGAGCAGGTAAAAAATATATTTTTTAAAATAT
>NW_017308614.1:103301-127351 GCF_000935625.1 Nanorana parkeri | reverse complement strand
AATATATTTATGTATAATAATTATAGGATGGTATTTATCTCTAGATCTTCATTAGGACCATTGGGGGACAGTGTATCTAAGTTGAAGATCTAGGTTTCTTGGTGGCATAGCCTGCTGAATCTTTCATTAACTGGTATGGCTTCTATAACAGACACCTTTAGGCCTGAGATGTCGCCAATATAGAAATCACTAAAGTATAGAGGGACACTCCTCAATAAGACGCATGTGTTTACCTATACAGGTGCATACTGACCTTATTGTGCATCCAACGAATAACAAGCTGCAAGGACAACTTAATATATACACTACATATGTGGCGGAGCAGGTTAGGAAACTTGTATTGTTGTATTTACATAGTAATTAAGGTTGAATAAAGACACAGGTCCATCAAGTTCAACCTTTGTGTGTCTGTGTGTGTTTGTATGTGCATGTGTGTATATGAGTCCCTGTGTGGTCTAGTTTTTAAGAGTACCTGAACCCCTGTATGTTACGGTCTCTTAGGATGGTATCTAATTGATTTTTGAATGAATCAATATTCTCTGCTGATACTTGTGGCAGAGAGTCCAAAAATGTAACCACTCTCACTGAAAAGTAGCCCCTATGCCCTTTGTGGTTAAATCTTTTCTCCACCAATTTTAGGTGGTGGCCTCTAGTCTTTGTTAGGGAGTTTACAGTAAAAAGTTTATTGCTGATGTTGCCATCGCCACCCAACATTGTGTACATCAAAATCATGTCCCCTCACTTCCAGCATGAACAAGTTTAAATTTAGCAACCTTGTCTCATAGCTTTGGTCCTCCAGCCCCTTAATTAGTTTAGTTGCCCATCTCTGGACTCTCTCCAGCTCCAGGACATCCTTTCTGTGGATCGGTTACCAAAATTGAGCCGCATACTCAAGATGAGGCCGAACCAGTGATCTATAAAGTGGCAAAATTATTGCTTTGGCTCTACAGTACATTCCCTTTTTTTTTTCTTTTACATTCACATAGTTAGTCAGGTTGAAAGACACATGTCCATCGAGTCCAACCTATAGAGATACAAAGTAAAGAAAAAAAAGAAGAAAAGCCTAAACAGAACACTATGCCCACAATTACACCCTGTTGATCCAGAGGCAAAAAAAACCCTATAAAGCATGGTTCAATTTGCTCCAACAGGGGAAAAAATTCCTTCCTGATCCCATAAGGCAATCGGATATTCCCTGGATCAACAATCTCTGATGCTTAATATACCTAAGAACTCAATATCCAGTAATATTCTGTGCATTTAGGAATACATCCAGATGTTTTTTAAAACAATTAAGCGAGCTAGCTAGAACAAGCTTCTGGGGAGTCTATTCCACATTTTCACAGCTCTAACTGTGAAGAATCCTTTCCGTATGCAAAGGTTAAACCTCTTTTCCTCCAGACGTAAATAGAGTGCCCCCTTGTCCTTGTCCATTCCCTTTTTAATGTATGGCAGTACCCTGCTAGCTTTGTTTGCCGCAGCCTGGCATTGCCTACTGTTATTCAATCTGTGGTTTACTATGACCCCCAAATCTGTTTCCATTTCCGACTTCCCTAGTGGAGTACCCATTAGTGTGTATTTCGCTTGCCTATTTTTAACCCCAAAATGCATTACTTTAATTTTTTCAACATTAAACCTCATCTGCCACATAGTTGCCCACTGCACCATTTTATTTAGGTCCTCCTGTAATGTTATAATGTCTAATCCCATGTCTATTACCCTCCCAATTTTGGTATCATCTGCAAACACAGAAATAATGGCTATTAACACTTTCCCCAATATCATTAATAAAAGGGTTTAAACAGTATGGGGCCTAGCACAGAACCCTGAGGCACACCACTCGCGACCTTAGACCAATGTAAAATTTGCAATGCAGAATACAGAGACCAGCTGTGTGATGCGCAGTGCAGAGGTCAGCAATGTGGTGCGCAGTGCAGAGGTCAGCAATGTGGTGCGCAGTGCAGAGGTCAGCAATGTGACGCGCAGTACAAAGGTCAAGGTGTGACGCACAGTACAGAGGTCAGGGTGTGACGGACAGTACAGAGGTCAATAGACAGTACAGAGGTCAGGGTGTGACGGACAGTACAGAGGTCAGTAGACAGTACAGAGGTCAGCGGTCAGTATGTAACACAGTGCAGAGGTCACAAAGAAAGTACAGGGACTTACAGTTGCTTTGACCTCTTCTTCTGGTGATGGTGGGGGGAGCAGCGAGGTTTACTACATGTCCAGTCGGCTCCAGGTGCTCCATCTCCCGCGCAGCGAAAGCCGGCCAACTGCAGTTCGGCAGTATTCCTCTCCCACCAATGGCAGCTGAGGTGGGCGGAGGAAACTGCTGTGGCCGCCAAGGAGCCCAATCGAAGCGGGCACAGACGATGGAAGTCCAGCTTCTTGTTGTCTTCTCCCCGCCACCGCAGTCTTAAAGTCAGAGCAGTCTCGCCCCCACTGCCGCCGTAAGCATTTAATCTCTCCCCTCTCGGGCCGCTCTGCTGCTGCAGCGACCGAGAGGGGAGAGATGAAGTGCTTGGGGCGGCCGTTTGCAAAGGTATCAGAGAGGCCCGGGGGGCAATTGCCACCCTGCCCCTGGGCCTAGTCTGCCCCTGGGTCAGACTAATCCAGCACGTTATTAATATGAGTGCACCACTCAATATGGCCGCAAAGCGACGGGCATACTGAGTGGGGCAACTGATTAATAACGTCCAAAAGATGTGGACTGGGAGGGGGGCCTCTTTAATACTGCTCTGATCACAACGTTGAGCGATCCCTCTCTCTCCTCCCGACCGCTGCAGCTTCAGCTCCACAAAGCAGGCACTCAGAGAGGTGGCGCTGATCGCACCTGTCAGCGATCCCTCTCTCTCCTCCCGACTGCTGCAGCTTCAGAGCGGCTGGGAGGAGAGAGAGCGCCGAGAGCTAGTGCTGGCTCTGGATGGGACACTACCGTCGCGGTGATCGTTTGCTTCAGTTCTCTTTTCTCCTTCCCGGCCGCTCTGTAGCTGCAGCAGCCGAGAAAGAGAAGGGAGAACAGAAGCGAGCGATCGCCGCGGCGGTAGTGTCTCATCCCTGGTCCCGCCGGCGGCGCACCCCATCGCTGACATTCCACTCGACCCCCCCCCGCAATTTTCACTCGCCAATTGCGAGGGGGCGAGTTGAAATTTTGAGGCCTGCCCATTGCCATGAACAAAATCCACTAAATAGTCCTTTATCATTTCCTCAAACAGTTTGCATACTACTGATGTGTAATGCTCTGGACTACAAATCCCAGAGACGTAAAGCTTATCTCAAGGATGAGCCCAGCTGTAAAGCTTGGCAAAACTTTATTTCTATTTGTTGTCTGTTCTTGCAGTAAATCTCAAGGAAACTGACCCAGTAGCATTTAAAAGTACTTTACTTGGCGAAAATGCTGCATGTACAAACTTAGTTACAGGAAAAACAAATACATAAACAAGATAGGCTGCTACAAACATTCACATGCACCCACTACTCTATCTAGTACATGTAATGCTTTCTTAGAGAGGAAACACTAAAACATTTACTTAGCTCAGGCTGCAGGCTCCACAAATTCCGTGATGAACAGGACTTCTTGGCCTAGGAAAATGGCTTCTCGTTGCCATCTCTGCTAAATCCTTTGTCTTAGAGTGATGTCCTGGTCTTGAACAATTTCCCCCTTTTTGTGAAAGTCCCCATGTGAAACCCTTGTCTTGTGAAGTGCTCTTACTGTCCCCCTCCTGTGAAGCCCTCGTCTTGTGAAGTGCCTCTCGTCTTCTTCCCCTCCTGTAAAGCCCTCCTTAACTTTTTAGCTACTGGCTTTTTATTGAGAGAAACTGGCCTCCCACTTGGAAGCGCCACCCCTTTCACTTTTAGGAAAATGAAATACCATGCATTTCACTTTCCCACCTCTAGGTGGCAGCGTTGTATCATAAATTGCCATCAGTAGTCCAGATTTGATTTCAATCTTGCCCAGCCTAGGTGTGACTGTTTACACAAAGCTTCACTATATCACCATCCCATTGTGATACGAATAATGGGGAAACAATACAGGACAGCCACACCATTGTCAAAAACCAGTTTGGTCTGTTTAGCAGGCACCGTCCATTGTGTAAAACCAGCTCTCTGTCAATAAACAAACAAAACCTACGGCTCTATTGCAAATCTATGTGCGTCTGAAAAAGTCCAATAAGATATATTGCAACACATTCCGTGCCCTGGACTATTTCAGATACCACACAGGAAAAATGTGTACCCTAACCACTAATTACACTCATACCAAACATTCATTCACAATGGATACAACAACCCTACCCCCCCCTCTCCCCCTCCCCCAAGTTCCTCTACTGTGAGGTGTTTCAGTCTTTTGGCAAAGTTCATGAGAGAAGGTCCAGTCTTGTAGGCTTATTCTCCTCAGTTCTCCTGGTCTTCCTCTTCTCTTCATCCTGAAGCCACTTTCTCCATGGATCAAATCGGAGACAGTTCCTTCCAACAACACAAAAACAGTAGACCCTGGCCCTTCTGCTACAATCTCTCCTTTAACTGGCTTCTTGCCTCTCTCTCTAATACTTTGCCACCTGTTTGTACCCATTTGTGGTCCTCCAAAAGAACATCAATAGAGAGGAGAGGAAATATATTGATATTTCCCAGTGTCGCATTACAATTTATCTTGGAAGGCTTGAGGTTATAGAGCCTCACTTTCCACTCTGACTGAGAAGTGTCAACTAACCAGTCAGAGTCCCAATCACCATCCTGAAGCTCATCTGCCAATGCAAATATAACTTCAAATCTTCCTGCCAGATCTCCTCTTATTCCTAGATAGGCCTCAGCTTCAGACGTATCAGAGATTGTTTCTATATCATGGGAAGCAGTGATCTGGTAAGTATTAGGACCCGTTCTTTTGGCAACATCGTGCAAATACTGTATTCTGCACTCCAGCTGTGAAACTTGTGCTCCAGCCCCCACTATCCTCTCATATGGTGTGCATTTGGCTATAGGTCTAGAATTTAACAACAGAATTGCCTGTATAAGGACCCGATCCCACCCCCTTAGTGTATGTGTGGGTGTAAGCTTGCGTATTTGGTCCTTCAATAGCCTGTTGTATCTTTCAATTAAACCAGCTGCCTGTGGATGGTATGGGACGTGGCACAGTCAGTACACTCCAGAATCTTTGGCCCACTGTCGTACTGTAGATCCGGTGAAGTGCGATCCATTATCGCTATGAACTTCACTTGGGTGACCATAGGAAACAATCTTCTGGAGCAATTGGAGCGTTGCAGCTTGATCTGCATGTTTGCACGGATGGACAATCAAAAGTCCTGAATAGGTGTCTACTGCAGTGCAACAATATCTCAGTCCATCGTTTCCCAGGGCAGGGGACTGATTAAGTAAATCTGCCAAATCTCTGCAGGCCTCTCGCCCCTTTCGATGCTCCTGGTGGAATACATTTGTAGTGGCCATTGTTTCACTTCTCCACACACTGTACAGTTTCCTATCACAGTCTTTATTATGTCCATGGTTATAGGCAATCCTCTTCCCTGCTCAAAGTTCTGCCCCAAATGTCCTGATTGCTTGTGGGCCCAGTTGGCCAAGTTCATCAAAACTGGATCAATTGGCATAACTGCAGCCACCTTTATAATCTAATTCTTCTGCAAACTGCAGGATCTGGTATCATCCTGCTCATCGACATCCAGTTGAAACTGTTCTCCTGGTCTCACGGGTCTCAGTCCCTTGTGCTGAAAGTGACTTCTTTAGCAGCAAGAAATGCGGTCTGCTGTTCAGAATCACATGAAAACTCAGTCTTTTTCATTGCACCATTGTATATGGGCCTCAATATCAGTCCAAGATGTGTGATGAACGATATCCAGAATCCCACGACTCCAATTCATTTTTGGGCTTCCTTTTTGGTAGTAGGAGGCGACAATCCCTGAATAGTTTGCACAACTGTTTCTGGAATTTTCCTCTGTGGCCCAGTTCACATAATTCCCAAGAATTTCACCTCAGTAGCAGGTCCTTTGACTTTGTCTCTATTCACAGCCCATCCTCTGTTCTCCACGTGCTGTATCAAAAGGTGCAGTGCTTCAGTTACATCCTCTTTGGTTCGAGAGATCATGATGTCATCGATGTAGTGAAACATAGCAACTTTCAGATTCAGAGTGCTCAAATCTCGAGCAATCAGTCCATGGCAAATCGTTGGTGAATTAAGGTATCCTTGAGGAAGCACGGTGAAAGTGTACTGGTGGCCATCCCACACAAAGGCAAACTGGTCTTGACACTCCTGGTCTATTGGGATTAAAAAGAAAGCATTAGCCAAGTCTATCACAGCATGATATTCTCCTGCCTCTTTGGCTATTTTCTATGTGATGGAGATCATATCAAGTACAGCTGATTTCAATGGAGGTGCCACTCTGTTTAGACCTCTGTAATCCACAGTCATTTGATAAGTCCCATCCGGTTTCTTTACTGGAAACACCGGAGCTGAGAAAGGACTTACAGCAGGTCTAAGGATCCCTAATCTCAATAGTTCTTGAATAGTCTCCCCAATTTCTTTGTGGCCTCCTGGCAGCCTGTACTGCTTAAGACAGATTGGCTTCTCTGGTGGAGGAATGTAGACAGGGGTCCATTTTGCATGACCTCTGACCACAGCCTTCACCACCTTTACCATATACACTTTGTGTGGATACCCTAATATGAATGTACCGCGTTCAGTCTGGATTGACCTTGAAGTACATCCGTACCAAGAATATTTTCAGGCAATTCTGACACTAAAACATTTGTCCAAAATCCCGGTCCCTTTCCAATAGTCAGTTTCACCCGTGTCCTAATTGCTGGTGTGGTCTGCCCTCCCAAACCTTCTACGTAAATCACTTCTCCTTTGCGATGGGAGGGATTACCATGTAAAAGTGTAACTTCAGCTCCAGTATCTACTAAAGCCATTACATGTGTGTGGGAAGAGGACTTCCCCCAACATACAGTGACAGGTACAAATGGCCTTCGGTCTCCAGCTGTCACTGTTCTTACTGCTATTACTGGAGACCCGCTTTCCCTTCACAAAGGATAAGGAACCCCCCAGTTCCCCTTCCTGAGACTCTCTAAATCCTCCCTAGGGTAAAGGGATTTCTGTTTGGGTTCTTGTACACTTCTTGGAATTACTTTGGGACCAGTAGGAGCAGTCTATTCTACCTCATCTAACCCTAGGCTAATGTTGTCTTCACTGGTGGTGTTTCTAACCCTTGCAGATTTCCCCACTAATTGCTTCCACCGCTTCATCAATTCTACAGTAGAAACCCCATCTATCTCATCTCTGGGCACTCCTGCCTTTATTAGGTCCACCCACATTTGCCTTCTAGAAATAACTACAGGTGAAACTCGAATAATTAGAATATTGTGCAAAAGTTCATTTATTTCACTAATGCAACTTAAAAGGTGAAACTAATATATGAGATAGACTCATTACATGCAAAGCAAGATAGTTCAAGCCGTGATTTGTCATAATTGTGATGATTATGGCTTACAGCTCATGAAAACCCCAAATCCACAATCTCAGAAAATTAGAATATTGTGAAACGGTCCAATATTCTAGGCTCAAAGTATCCCACTCTAATCAGCTAATTAAGCCGTAACACCTGCAAAGGGTTCCTGAGCCTTTAAATGGTTAGTTTCACCTTTTAAGTTGCATTAGTGAAATAAATGAACTTTTGCACGATATTCTAATTATTCGAGTTTCACCTGTATTCTAGTTTCCTCTGTACCTCCCGTCTCCCTTCCTGACTTCCCAGTCTTTTCTGTCTTTCTCTTCTTTCGTTTCCCCCTGTCTGGCTTTAACCTGATCTACCGCTCTGACAGGTTTCGTATTAGTCTCCTCTAACTCCCCCAACTGGTTGAAAAGGGTAGTGGCTTCATGAATCTTGCTGTTTAATCCCAGGCCTCCCAGCAAAGACAGCAAAGGAGCTCTGAGATTAAAAGGCGCAGACCTCATCAGCTTGGAGCGCAGAGCAGATGCGAACGGTTCCATATCTGGACCCATCCATTCCGGTACCTTAGTTAGTCCAGTTATACAGCCCATCTCACGTAACCTGGCAATACCCTCTCTCATTGTTCTCCAAGAGGAGGCATTTTCTAGGTCACTAAGTTCTGTTCATCCCGGAATTTGTGAAACCTGCAGCCGGAGCGAAGTACATTTCAGTGTTTCCCCTCCTAGAAATCATTACATGCACTAGAAGGATAGTGTAGTGGGTGCATGTGATCCTTTGTTTGTAGCAGCCTGTATGTATGTCTTGTTTATGTATTTGTTTTTCCTGTAACTAAGTTTGTACACGCAGCATTTTCGCCAAGTAAAGTAATTTTAATTGCTACCGGGGTCAGTTTCCTGCAAGAACAGACAACAAATAGAAATTAAAGTTTTGCCAAGCTTTACAGCTGGGCTCATCCTTGGGATAAGCTTTATGTCTCTGGGATTTGTAGTCCAGAGCATTACATGATGTTAGACTGACTGGTCCGTAGTTCCGCGGTTGGTATCTTGAACCTTTTTTGAATATTGGTACTACCGTAGCTTTACGCCAATCACTTGGTACCCTTCCATTCAGTATGGAGTCCTTGATAATGAGGAATAACGGTCTCGCTATAACATGGCTGAGCTCTTTAAGTATCCTGGGGTGCAGGTTATATGGTCCTAATGATTTATTTGCAAGTCTTTATTGAACCCCCACTACCGTCAACCACTGCGGTATCTTACATGCTAAGATACTAACATTCTTATCTCCATTAAACCTGTCTTTAGTGTATACTGAGGCAAAAAAGGAATTTAATACCTCAGCCTTCTCCCTGTCGTTTGCGATTATTCTCCCGTTCTCATCTTTTATTTGGCCTACCTGCTCTTTTCTTCCTTTTTACTGTTTATATATTGGATTTTTTTCCCCTTTTGAATCATAAAAACATTTTTTGACTGGGAGAAATGAATTGGCAGGAGAGGCATTATTTTTTTACAACATTGGAAAATTCCCACGCTATTTGAGGAAGGTGTTTAGATTGCGTAGTGTCTATATATCCGTTTTTTTTCTGCTGGGGGCTATGCAATTTTGGACACATTCAGCTTTTCTATAGATAACTGTGGGTTTGGGTTGTTCACATACAAGCATACCCCTCCCCTCCACTTTGACCAACCTTGTCCCTCCTAAATAGGTTTTACCCTTGTATATTTCCTGTCCAGTCATGTGAGCTGTCCAGCCAAGTTTCTGTTATTCCCACTTAGCCGTAGTAGTCCTTAGTATAAGTTTAAGCTCCTCCAATTTGTTTGTTAGACTTCTTGCATTTGTGTACATACATTTTAGTTGGGTGCCAGTGTTATGTTATTTTTATTTTTGCTCATCCCTGAAGTGCAGCTAATTCGTGTAACTGACCTTGGTACGTTTAATTCATTACTAACTCATTTGATTGGAATGAGCCCTGCCCCTAGTATTACACCCATCTATAATAAGTGTCCATGCAGCCCCTTGTTCTCTGCTGCTCCTTCCTCATATATATGCAGCCCATCTCTACTGTAGAGCCGGTAGCTGACTGAGAAGTCAGCTAGAGTCTTGGTCTCTCCCCCTTAGCCCCCTGAATTCCCTCTCACTTGACACTCTCCACTGTGTGTTCCCTCAGCCCACACTGTACCTTAGTACCTTCATACTGTTGCAATTCCTCTTAGCTGCAGCCACTCCCCCACAGTTCAGTAACACACCCTGCTTGCTCTACACATTTTAGCACAGCTCCCGCTCCTGCTCTCGGATCTGTCTCTGCAAAGTCCTTACCCCTGACCTGCACTTGGGCTGCCTGGTGCTCCTCAGTGTGCCTGGTGAACCTCTGCAGTCAAGCTGTTGCTATCTCCTTGGTTTTGTCTGTCGATTACTTCCTGCCTTGTGGGGTCTGAGAGCTGCCACCACTGTCTTGTGCGCTGTGTAGGTTCACGCCTTCTTTCCTCTTTGTCATAGTGGGCAGTGGGTAGAGTGCTGATGTAAGCAGAGGATAGAAGCAGTAAGGATGTAAGTACGTTGTAGGGTGGCAGATGCAACAAAATAGTCAGAGGCAGCAGGGTCCTTTACAGGATAAGTTCAGGATGCCATGGGGAGCTAGAGAGAGCATGTGTTCACTCAGGCCTTGTTCACACCAAGCGCGTTCCAGGAGCAGAGCACTTACAGACCGGAGCAAAACTGGGTCCAATGTATTCCAATTGTATTTTTAGCTCCAGTTCACATCGCAGCGTTCCGTTCCAGAGCAGGTAAAAAAACGGCAGCAGGCCCTATTTTACCTGCTCTGGATCTGCTCTGGAACGCATGCAGATGCATCAAAAACGCATGCAAACGCCCTGGAACACACTGAAAGCCCATTTTAAACTTTAATTCTTTTTTTTAAAACCAAAAACGGCCTGGAATGCATCAAAAACGCGGCAGAAACGCGGCACAACCCACTGCACTGCGTGTGCAGAAACTCATGCAGATCTGGTCTGCATTTTGTGTGTACAAGGCCTCAATGTAGTGGCTGGCCATGCCCCCAGCCCCCTTTAAATGTTACTGTAGATACACTCCTTGGTTTCATTTTTTAAAACAGAATCCCTACTTTTGTGCCCAATGCTCATATAATGTAAAATCTACACTATTGGAATACGACTTTCATGGCTTGTTACTTGTAAGACTTACATGCCAAATCTGCATCCCCATTCTTTGATAGTGGTGGGCAGCCAGTCTTCACATACAACTGAAAAACCCCAAGCTAAATCCTAATACTCTTCTTTTTTCATTTGCTGTTGAGATCTAATCAATGCCCAAATATAATCAATGTTTAGTTTTTCTTGGAGGCTATTCTTTCCATTAAAAAACAAAACTTGAAAATTATCTCTACTCACCAAATGTGACGGATAATCATTGACATCATATATCGCATTTTCTTGTGTAGCATGCAGAATGTATTATTAGGAAAGTACTGCATTATGGTCACTAGATGGAGCAGAGGAGCATAGGACATAATACTTATTTCCTATGCTTCTCAGCTCCATCTATGTGGTTTGTTTCCAATATTACATTCAACTAGAAAAGAAAATATGTGGTATTTTCTTGTAATGTATTCCATAGCTAAGGTTATCCTTCTGTTAACATATGCATAAATTCTGTAGCATATGTTCATAGTACAGTGAAAATCAAGACATCTTATCCCTTTGGTCCTGTGCTTTCTCTTATATAATTGCTTAATGTTTGCTTTGTTTTCCTTTTTATAGAAAAGACTACTTACCCCAAGTCACTCCGAAGATGGTCCTCTTGGAGTGGTGCAGGAAGGAAAAGCTCTTGCAGCCTGTATATCAGACTGTAAGTTTTCTTTTTTAACTGCCGATAAGCATTATTCCTCATTTTAAGGTACTGTACAGGGCTATGGTAATTATTGTTTTTTGTCCCAAGGCCAGCTATGCATCTAGTACTGCTGGTTTGCAGCACAAATACAGCCTCAAGCTTGGTACACATAGAGTGAATTTTGATCCGTTGGTGGACCTATGCCCTTGAAAAAAGGGCCGTTGGTGGAACTTTTTTCCCCTAGTCCCCCTGCAAAGTCTAAGAAAAACCTCTTGAGTCTTCCAGTGAAGTACATCTTATGCAGCTTTCTGTGATGAGTTGACAATGCTGATACACTGCTACCTAATTCAAAGCAACACTGTCCCTCATGTAGGCTGTGGCTGCTTGCACTACAGTTGCATGAGCAGATGCTGTAGTAGCGTGGCTATTACCGTTAACACTGTTGATGCATTGGACGGTAGTTTGTCGGCCAACAGCTGTTCACACCTAGGCCTGCCCACTTCTTTCTGTGGTGACAGAACTGAATATGCTGCTGAAGCCCTCCCACTTGTGGCTGCAGTGTCTGCGAGGGGGGATCGTGTGAAACACAAATTAAAAATTTGGCTGACTCAAGGGAGATAAAATACATATTGTTTAAATGTTTGCATGTTTAATCACATAGTAAGTGGATTTAGAACTTGTTTAGACTGCTACGCATTGCACAAATTTGCACGCATGTTAAAATACACATTTTAGGCCTGAAGATTACTTAAAACCTCCCAGAATTATATATTTCCTGACCCTATAGAATACAATGGTGATAGTTAACATTTTTGATTGTCGCATGATATTAGCACAACTGTTTTTCAAACCCAAATTTTAAGTAAAAATATTTTAGTGCACATAAACATAATATATTACCCAATGTAATTTAGTTTGGTAAAATATAAATAAATATATGCTAGATACTAAACATGTTAAGCTTTAAAATTGCGCATGTCTGTAAAATGGCCAAAAACGATGTTACCCAAAATTGTCTGTAGGTGACGTTTCTGAAGCTTTTACAAGTCATCCGTTTATAGTTAACCATGATGAATGGCCTAGAATTATTGCTCTCACTCCAGCGTGCACGGCAGTACCTAACGTGTGACGCATTCATCATTTTAGTACTGTGACAGGGTATATGACTGTGTTTATGTCAGTGAAAGATTGAGAAGGGCATTTTTCCCTGGCTAAGAAGGAGTTAAGCCATGCCCCAACAGGTACACCTTAATTAGCCTGCACCTGATAGTGACTGAGAGGAGGAGAGAGCTCAGAGAGAGATCCATTCTGGGCTGAATGGATGCATACACAGACTGGAGAGCATCTGAATACATCTGGGTTAAAATTTGTCTGGCTAAAAGGTCTGGCTAAAAGTTGTATGTTAAAGACTGTGTTTCTTTATGCTTCTTTTGGTACTGGAAAGCTGGAATAGCCGCTCCAGTAGAAAGTAGTCAGGGAAATTACTGTTAGTTAGACTCCTAAGTTGGAGTAGGACTTTTTATTTTGTGTTACTGCTGCCAGAAGCTGTTTTGATAAATAGGGAGAAAGCACCCTATTGAAAGAGACTGTTAATTATGATTCACAATAAATCTGCATATACTGGAAACTCCTGAGTACGGACCAGTCACTTTCTTACAGTACGTAGGCACGTCCGACGCATAACTGCATTATGCAATGGAAGGGGACTTGAAATGTATTTGCGGTGTATTAATATATTTAATCTCAGTTCTATCCATGATCTTCTTATCTCCAATTCCTTTGACATGCTGGCTGTTACTGAAACCTGGCTTCAGGAATCCGACTCTGCCTCCCCTGCTGCACTCTCCCACGGTGGCCTCCACTGGACGCACTCACCCAGACCAAGTAGACGGAAAGGAGGTGGAGTGGGAATCCTTCTATCCCCGCAATGCACTTTTCAAGTTTTGCCTTCGCCTCCCTCTCTATCCCTCTCCTCTTTTGAAACCCACTGTATTCGCCTGTTCTCTCCAAATTCTCTGAGGATTGCTGTTATATACCGGCCACCTGGACCGGTATCTCGCTTTCTGGATGACTTCTCTGCCTGACTACCCTACTTTCTCTCCTCAGAAATTCCCACTATCATTCTTGGTGACTTTAACATTGCTAATAACATTAACACTCCGGCTTCCACTCAATTCCTTAACCTAATAAAGATATATATACACAGCACTAATTAATCTAATTACATAAATAAAGTACATAAATAATTCAGTGTTTCATATATAAGTGGACAGCATTAAATCAAATCCAACATACACAAACAGTGCTAAAGTAAATCGTGAGTGATGAAAAATAAGTTGTGTGAACAAAATGTTAATAAAATTCCTCTGTGATCATAAAAAAGGATCACTATTCCCTGTCAAAATGGTCCAGGACAGTTGAAAGGAGCGTTCACAACCCTCAGAAGTTATTTAAAGCCAATTGCACCCTTAAAAACCACGTTGCCCATTGCCTCCAATTAATTTTGCCAAATAGCAAAATGTTGCCAGTCTCCTGAGCAGAGCACCACAGGGGTTGGGTGGTATTATGCTGGCTGGATGTGGAAGATCATCTGTTAAAAGTTGCCTGCAGACGCAGAAATTGGAGGCTGTTAAGCTACAGTGTTACTTGAATAGTTAATCATATACGGATTGGTTTCCAGGATGGATCTTCCATACTTATTGATAGATCATCCCAACTATTCTACTCCGTTAAATACAAGCGTGTGGGGCTGTCTGCTACAGCCGGATACCTGGGGTGAGTACACATTTTTAGGGGAATGGTATTGATCTCAATACACTCCCCAGAATAAGGATTGAGTGTACATCACCGAATATATTGAAACACTTCGTTATTTTCTCACTTGGAATGGACTGAAAAACACCACAGAGACTTTTATTATGGTATTTATTTTTTATTTAAAAAACTCGGTGCTTCAAAGTTTTGCACACAACAAAGATCACAGATTCATTTTTCATTATAGGAATGCATCACTTATAGTCTGTTAATAAGAATTTTTTTTATGATCACAGAGGAATTTTATTAACACTTTGTTCATACAACTTATTTTTCATCACTCACGATTTACTTTAGCACTGTTTGTGTATGTTGGATTTGATTTAATGCTGTCCACTTATATATGAAACACTGAATTATTTATGTACTTTGAACTTATATGGGAGTCACATATGATTTGATAATTTAACACTGGTTTTTGTGTATATACACTGTACATGTATTCACTTTAGATTAATTAGCGCTGTGTATATATATCTTTATTCATTCAATAGACCCTAGAAGTCTATATCACAGCAGCTTCAGCCTAAACACTTCACTTATTTGATTAACATTGGTGTAGATTGGTTTTGGAATATTAGCGCTGCCCATTTAATTAACTCAATTCCTTAACCTAACCTCTTCTTTTGACCTAACACAATGGTCAGACACTCCTATTCACTCTGATGGTAACATACTAGATCTTGTTTTCTCTCACTTTTGCACTCCTCGCAACCTCTCCAACACCCCTTTCCCACTCTCTGATCACAACCTTGTCAGCTTTACCCTCACCCTATCCCCGACCCTGAATCCACCTACACGGCACACTGTCACCCAGAGAAACCTTTGCCAACTCAACCCTTCTCTTCTCTACTCTGCTACTGACTACCTCTATAACAAAATTTCACCCCTGTCCTGCCCTGACCTAGTTACTTCTATCTACAACAGCTCACTTTCATCCTCTCTAGACACTTTGGCTCCCCTCAGTACACGCAGACTTAGATCAAGTCCACTACAACCGTGGCAAACTAAAGAAACAAGACATCTAAAAAGATATAGCCACGCTCTTGAACGACTGTGGCGGAAAACTAGGCTTGTGCAAGACTTCACCCTGTACAAAGCTGCCCTCCTAAAATATAATTATTTCCTCCGTGCTGCCAAACAGACGTTTGGAAGCACTTTTGTAGCTCCGTATGCCGTATGTCCTTGGCACAGCGA
The DNA here is from genome assembly GCF_000935625.1 of Nanorana parkeri. Classification (NCBI taxonomy): domain Eukaryota; kingdom Metazoa; phylum Chordata; class Amphibia; order Anura; family Dicroglossidae; genus Nanorana; species Nanorana parkeri. The sequence goes on along the minus strand of NW_017308614.1, from coordinate 112,037 downwards.
AAGGGTTAACACACTCTCATCCAAACCTTGTCAACTCTTTTCTACTTTTAACTCTTTACTATGTCCTCCACCGCCACCACCCACTGACTCACTCACTGCCCAGGACATTGCCATTCACTTCAAAAACAAAATCGATACAATTCGGGATCAGAACGCCACTGTCCAATTATCTTCCCCTATTCATGTACCAGTCCCTCCATCACACTTATTACTTTCCTCTTTTGACCCTGTCAGCACAGAGGAGGTTACTAAGCTCCTCTCTGACACCCACCTCACCACTTGCCCCCTGGACCCTGTTCCCCCACCACTACTTCGGTCACCCTCTTGCTCTATCCTACACTCGAGTTCTTACTCACATTTTCAATCTCTCACTCTCTACTCCCCTCTGAAGCATGCTCTGGTCACCCCAATACCCAAAAAAACCTCAATGGACCCTACCGACCTCAACAATCTCAGACCAATCTCCTTACTCCCATTCACCTCCAAACTCCTGGAACGCCTTATCTACAGCCGCCTGAGCCGCCAACTCGCTGATAACCTTCTCAATCCCTTACAGTCCGGCTTTCGCCCCTACCCTCCACTGAAACCAACCTCCTAAAACTCACTAATGACCTATTAACAGCTAAAAACAATGGCCACTACTCCTTACTCTTGCTATTAGACATTTCTGCTGATTTTGACACTGTTGACCACCTGCTCTTCCTCACAACAACTCCACTCAATTGGCCTACAAGACTCTGCTCTCTCATGGTTCTCCTCCTACCTATCTAATCGCTCCTTTAGTGTCGCCTACAAATCTACATCCTCCCCCCCTCTTCCTCTTTCTGTAGGGGTCCCCAAGGCTCTGTCCTTGGACCCCTTCTCTTCTCTATCTACACCTCCTCCCTTGGTCAGTTAATAACCTCACATGTTTTCAATATATGCAGCGCCAACGAAAAATGGTGGATAAATTGAGTGAATGTGGTTAAGACAATATACTGCAAACAATAAATGATGTACTGAAATTGTGTTAATCCGTGAATCAATCAAACTTAATAAAAATGTGGAAATACACAACGAATGTACATTTATACATATCAAATAAATTGAAAAAGTTTTTTAAGACAAGTGCTGTGTACTTCTTTTTTCAAACACCATGGGTGCTTGAAAAATTTATAAACACCTTGTTCCAAGTGTGGAAAGTTTATAAATTCAAAAAAAGAGTTAATAAATTCAAAGAAACAGAAAAATGTTCCATGATAATTGTTGGGGATGCGGGCTAATGCCGTACGTCTCCCCTCGGGGTGTGTACTCACCACAATGTAGTGGCTGTCGTAAGCAGCCTGAAACGCTTTGAAGGAAACAGATTTTCCCGGAGCCGTGACGTCCTCGCCGTAACTCTCAACGGTCCCCAGCCAGCAGACGGTTTGTCTGCATTTGACTTGGTAACAGCAACTTGCAGTCCCTGTAGAAGAGCAGAGCTGAGAGTGGGAAAGGAATAAGCCGCACAAGCTGCTCAGTTCATATGCTTCCTCACTCCTGTGCTGCCCAGTTTCCTCTGTCCCTTAGCTGATGGTGCTTTCAGGTTTCTGGGTTGGCACCTGTAACACCCTGGGCACTCCTGTGTTTGACTCACAGTGAGGATGTGATGTGGAGGGGTTTAACTTGCTTTAGGCAATGAGTTATGTCCAGCTTCCCTGGAGACTAATAGAATGCAAGTGCGGGAAGTGTATCACAGACTAATAGATTGCAAGTGCGGGAAGTGTTTCACACATACTCCCTCTAAGTAATGCAGATGGATAAATAAGCAGTTTCAATCAGGAATATTCAACATGCGATCAACGTGATAGTAGAACAGTGATAGGATATGTTATATCAGAGGGAGTATTTCATAGATAGTCATTTGGTATTTAATTTGGTATATTTAGTACTAGCGGTTTAGAAGTATTGCACTGGGAATCTATCTGGAACTCGGACTTATCCCCAGGTAGCCTTGTTAAGAGTCCTTTGTAGTGAATGTTCTCTGTGGTTGCTAAGTGCAACGTAACCCCAATAGGCAGTCAGGGGTGCTGCTCCACAATGGTAGAACTGGCATGCAGGAAATACAATCCAGTAACTCTGTCAAGGGAGTGAAGTTTGAGATTGAGGCAATATTCAGAGTCTGCAGAGACCAGGGTGTCTGAGGCAGGTGTGAGGCAGGTATACGATCCAGTAACTCTGTTAAGAGAGTGAAGCTTGAGGTTGAGGCAGGTTCAGAGTGCGGGTTAGGAGCAGTATTTCCAAGGCATCTTCTCCCTTGCTCGAACAACGGGGAATTGAATCCTGCAGCTTAAAAAGACAGAGGAGAAGGGGCCTGGTGACGTCCGCAATCACGTGTTGGAAGCCTGCGCCAATCACGGAGCGAGGGACAGGTAAGTATGCTACAGCACAACACCCAATGATGGGAAAGACATGATGTCTTTCCCATCATTGGGTGTGGTGTCCTCTGTCTTTTTAAGCTGCAGGATTCAATTCCCCGTTATTCGAGCAAGGGAGAAGATGCCTTGGAAATACTGCTCCCACCTCGCACTCTGAACCTGCCTTAAACCTGTCTCACACCTGCCTCAACCTCAAGCTTCACTCTCTTAACAGAGACCAACTGCTGGCTGGGGACCGTTGAGAGTTACGGCGAGGATGTCACGGCTCCAGGAAAATCTGTTTCCTTCAAAGCGTTTCAGGCTGCTTACTACAGCCACTACATTGTGGTGAGTACACACCCCGAGAGCTAAAATCGTTTCAGTAAAGCGTTGCATGACGGAATAAACATCAGTCAAAGTACCGCAGCGCTGAATACTGAAAAATGGCCTGGCCAGGAAGGGGGTGAAACACTATGGCCTTCAAGTGGTTAAAAAACTTTTTCAATTTATTTGATATGTATAAATTTACATTCGTTGTATATTTCCAAATTTTTATTAAGTTTGATTGATTCACGGATTAACACAATTTCAGTACATCATTTATTGTTTATTGTTTGCGGTATATTGTCTTAACCACATTCACTCAATTTATCCACCATTTTTCGTTGGCGTGCATATATTGAAAACATATATGATTTGACCTTTGTTGGTCCTTATTGCCGCAGCCTTCTTATTTAATCACTTAGTTTAGTTTAAGACAGAGCACTTTTGTTTCACCCATCTAGTGCAGAATCAATGAACACAATAACCTCACATGGCTTGCAATACTATCCAATCTCTATGCTGATGACACTCAAATCTATCTTTCTACTCCACAACTCACCCCCTCAGTGTCCTTGTGTGTCACAAATCTACTAACTGACATATCAATCTGGATATCGCAACACTTCTTTAAACGTAACCTTTCAAAAAGTACGCTCATGATATTTCCTCCCGCCGGTGCACCTTCCCCCAACTTTTCCCTTGAGATTGTTAACACAACTATCCAGGCCTCCCCCATGCCAAGGTACTAGGTGTCATCCTTGACTCAGACCTCACCTTTCTTCCCCACATCCAATCACTATCCAAATCCTGCCGTCTTCACCTTCGCAACATCTCCAAAATATGCCCCTTCCTCACCAATGAAACCGCAAAATTACTCATCCACTCCCTTGTTACCTCTCGTCTTGACTATTGTAACTCCCTCCTCATTGGCCTTCCATTACACAGGCCTTCCCCACTTCAGTCCATCATGAATTTACCTGCTAGACTCATCCAACTGACCAACCGCTCAGTGTCTGCAACCCCCCTCTGCCAATCCCTGCACTGGCTTCCAATAGCCCAAAGGATAAAGTTCAAAATATTAACAACCACTTACAAAGTCACTCACAACTCTGCCCCCGGCTATATCTCGAACCTTGTCCCAAAGAACCACCCTAACCGTCCCCTCCGCTCCTCAAATGACTTTCTGCTTTCCAGCTCCCTCATTAACTCCTCCCATGCTCGCCTCCAGGACTTCACTAGAGCCTCTCCCATCCTATGGAACTCTCTACCCCAACCAGTCTGTCTATCTCCCACTCTGACTGCCTTTAGGCAATCCCTTAAGACTCATCTCTTCAAGGAAGCCTATCCTACCTCAACCCGACCACTGAACTATCACTTTCTCAAACAATTCATCCCCACACAGCTACCTCCTCATGTATCGCTTCCCCTCCCTTTTAGACTGTAAGCCCTCAGGGGCAGGGCCCTCCTTATCATCTTGCCTTGAATTGTTTTGTAATTGTAATGTCTTCCTTATATTGTAAAGCTTTCAGAATGTTTATACTGCTCTGAAATACAGTTCTATTTATGGAAACAATTAAAAATCTATGGTTAAGGAGATTCCCAATGTATTTCCATAAATCAAAATTTACGCGAGTTCTTTCATTTGCGCTGACTTCGAAGACAAGGGGAATACCAAAGTATACAAAATATAGACATTTATTTATCAAAAATCAGTGCAAAAATAATAATAAAATATAATTGGTGACAAACAAAGAATATGGATCAGATAATATAAATCAATTTGATAACACAAGTAATGCATAAAAATTTAACCACTGGATATTGTCCACAAAAAATATAAATGTAACCAAGATAACACGACTTTTTAAATGTAATGGGTATCTTCTCAGTATTACACAGAATAAGAAAACGAAAGGCTCAGAATTGACATGTGACTTCTCTCAGCACAGATATTCACAAACTCTAACTTTCACAGCGCATGGGCGATATTTATCCCATCATGCACAGGGCTGGCAATGAGCCCAGACCAGTCAAAGTAGAGAAAAATTACCACCAGTTTAATTCAATATATATATATATCAGACTAGACAATTGACTAGAAACTAAAATCAGTTTCCTGGAGATTATACAAATGTATAAAACAAAAGTATATAATTATCTCCCCAGATTGAAAGACACAATTTTTACTGCAGTTAAAAATGATCTCAGATCAATCTAGATCCTACAAGAACTTAATGGTTTACCCGAATATATATATGTGGCTGATGAATTGCCTGATATACAGATAGAAAGTATACTTTACCAGCAATTTAAACTTAGTTGTTTTGGAAGAAGTCAGCAGTCAATACTCAGCAACCAGGGATAGTCAGGTTCTCTTTAGTTCAGTTTCCTTGGACAGCCGTCCTCAGCTTCTGACCTATACCATTGGAATGTATCTGCTTACTCCCTTGTCTTGTTCAACTCTCTCTGATGCTGGAATTCGAATCTCCCTTGGGTTCCTGGTCCCCCCTCTATATCCCCCCCCTGCGGTGTGGGCTTGGTTGGATCTATCACGTGATTACTGACGTGAAACATGATATCAGATACCCCTTCTATCACAGACCTTTCCCTCACAATCACCATCAGGGGGCACTATTGTTCTATGTAAAAATTGGGAGCATTTCATTTAATTTCATTAATTTCTAAAGATAAGGCAGTGATATAACCTTTAACCTCAGACCTTGGACAAAACCATGAATATAAACTTTTGACAATCCTTAATTACAAACTGTCAGACTTCAAGTCTGCGCTTCAATTTACAACCTAGAAAAACAGTCTAACAACCAATTAGCAATCCTCCTTAAATTCCTTGAAAGTGAGGTACTTAGTTTAGAGTTAGACCCAGAAGTTTTCATACATATAAGAAAATAATATACATTGGCATGTACCACCTAATTCTTTGCACTTAAAATATAAAAACCCCATTATTAGTAATACACAACAATATATTTTCAATGGGGACACTCAAACAATATATATAATGAATATAGTTTGGATATATAAAAGTACATGTATAAAATTTTACTTAAAAATCAATCAATTAAGTAGGCAGATAGATGCTACATATAATATAATAACATTATTGCTAATATTTATTACTGCAATGAATAGTAAGGTTTCATAAGGAATTTTTAAATAAGCCCCTTTCTTCAATTCATTGAACAAAGAGAAACTCCAATTTCTTGTAGGGAGGCAAGAAAGTAATCAATCAAGACCGGCACAGGCTGGTACTATCCTAAACTGATATGCTTCTGAGACCCCCACCATTTACGATCTGAAGAATGTTTATATTAACATTCCTAATTTCTCTGTGAAGGTCTCTGTACAAGAAAAGAATGAACTTATTTTCACCTTAAAGCACATAGACAAAATGGCTACTAGTATGCCCAGAGACACCTGTGTAAAATGACATGTTTAGGCCTATGAAATCGATTCCTTTCGGCCCAATAGTTCTGACAAAGCGCTGCGCTATATAAATCCTGTATAATAATAATGTAACTTTTTTTTTTACTTAACTTTATTGCAATCACATAGGGGAGCTAACAAGATAGCACTTTAGTGGTGACAGGTCATCTTGGCATACATTGTTAGCAGCGTGTATAGAAATTCCGGAAGGCGCATCATGCACGCAGCTGTCAATGGAGGACGTCTTCTGAGACAGCTTCGCAGGTCGCCCAGGCAAACCTTTCATTAGCCGGGAACCTCGCTCTCCTCACTCACCATCTCTAAATTTTTCCGCACTGGAATCTTCGACGAACTTGACCATCTCATCTTCGGGTCCCCGGAACCCCCAGAAAACTAAAAAGAAGCCCATTGCTGAAACGATGGCCCGGGCCTCGGCCAAAATGGCACCCTCTTCACACACTCCCGCGCTGCTAACTGCCTCAAACTCCAGCAGTGACATGGAGGACGAGGACCTCAGCAGCAGAAATGGAAACCGAACCCAGAGCCGCTCACAATCAGCTCTCCTTCAACGCTTTGAAGCTATGCTGCAGAAAGCTCTTCAGTCCACTTCCAAACAAATTACGGTTCGGCTACTGAAGGAGATCCGTGACATAGGCCACCGCACTGTGGCCTTGGAGGATCGGTGCGATGGCATCAAGGCAGACCTCTCAGTAGTCACAGGTGATCTGGATTCCCTCCGTGAGGAAAACTTTCAGCTTCTCTCAAATCTGGAAGATTTGGAAAACAGATCACGCCGCTCCAATCTGTGCATCAGGGGGCTCCGGGAGCATATCACAGATCTGTTCCCAACAATAAATGCGTTCTTCCAGGAACTAGCCCCTGACATCCTGGTTGACCGTTTGGAGATTGAAAGAGCCCACCGGACACTAAATCGTAAACGACTTGACGGCCCTCCCCGGGATGTGCTAGTGAAACTGCATTTCTACCGCACTAAGGAAGCCCTCACTGCGGCGTGTTGTGGAAATTTTATTAGGATGTGTGTTTAGTAGGGATGCACCGATACCGGTATTTTGGTACTGAGTACGAGTACCGATAATTTTTTTCTCGGTACTCGCCGATACCAGTTACCGAGTAACGGAAGTCCCATTCAGGAAGCCAGGTGACGTGTAATGACTCGCCACCTGGCTTCCTGATTAGCCGGGAAGCCGGGCAGAGTGTAAAGAGTCACCACCCGGCTTCCCGATTAACAAGAAAGTCCCCTCTTACCTGTGTATGTGCAGCCTGTCACCCCCGGGGCCTCTCCAGCGCGAACGCGGCCTTCGTCCGGTACCCAGCCGGAGCCGTCTGGCTGGCCAATCAGGAAGCCGGGCGCCGTGTAATGACGCGACGCCCTGCTTTCTGATTGGTCTGGGAGGCCGGCTCCATGCTCTCTTGTCATGAGATGACGAGGGAGCATGAAGCCAGCGTCTGGCCAATCAGAAAGCTGGGCGTCGCGTCATTAGACGGCGCCCAGCTTCCTGATTGGAGGGTTCCGGCTGGGTACTGGACGAAGGCCGCATTCTCGCTGGAGAGGCCCCGGGGGTGACAGGCTGCACATACTAAGGTAAGGTAACCTTACCTCACGAGGCCAGTTTCCTGATTGGCCAGCTTCCCGACCAATCGGGAAGCCAGGCAGCGCGTCATTACACGCTGCCCGGCTTCCTGCTTGGCCTGGCTCCATGCTCTCTCATCACAAGTGACGAGAGCATGGAGCCGCTTACTGGTCAATCGTGAAACCGGGCAGCGTGTAATTACGCGCTGCCAGGCTTCCTGATACCGGAAGTACTCATGCTAGGTATCGGAGCTTTTGGGCGAGTACGAGTACTTGTCCAAATACCCGGAATCGGCACCGATATCGATACTAGTATCGGTGCATCCCTAGTGTTTAGTATATTGTATATGTGAATATTGTCATCATGTCTCTCAGTGTCAGGTTTGCTGGGCTATGCTCTATTGGAGCATGGCCGGGATTAATCAGCACTGAGAGTAAACCATTGGAGTGGATGTCTTCCTACAGATGATGAGACGCGGCGAATGGTCCATGTGCCATGCGCTGGGCTGTTGGCCGGGGGAGATTAATGTGCGTTAGCGATTGTATGTACGCCGGCGAGGGCCCCTGCGTAATGCGCAGATTTATTTGCTTGGTGTGGATGCATTTCCTTTGGGAACGCGGTATCATTCAGATACATATCTGCCTTTATGAAAGGAACATACGCTCGTGTCTTTTTGGTGCGTCTGATCAACGCACTGCAGCGTTGTCGCTGCAGATAAACTCACATCCACAGAAACCGTAGTATAATCCTGCTAGGCATTGTTTACTGAACAATGCCTGGTAGAATTTGCGCCAGTGGCGGGAGTATATGCGTGGGTTCATCAACCATCTCCAAAAGAAGAAACCTTCAGCCGTGCCTCACCAAACACCACATCCCGTACAAATGGGGAATTCCATTCCGCCTTCTGTTCTCCCATGGGGGTAAGCAACATGCCTGTTTAACCCTAGAAGACACACAATCTAAGCTAGCATCCCTTGGCCTTCTAGACTCTCACCCCGCGC